>NW_022990313.1:2088620-2390447 GCF_902827175.1 Gymnodraco acuticeps
CTGGGAGACCTTCAGATGCTAACTGTGGTGGAAAGTCCACACTTACTCATTCACACAATACATCTCAAATTATGATGCAATACATTAAAAAAGAGGCAGGACCATAAGGAACCAATCGTAGTGTTTGAATTTGTCCCATGACTCTCTGGTGGCCAATTTGAAGACCCTGTTTGCCGCCTTTTCCACAAGGATCAGCTCAGCCATTTCTCTCCAAGAAATGTGTCTAAAAACGTCATTTCCTGCGCATTTCTTGTCTGGAAAAAAATGTATATACCTTCTTTTCTAATAGTTTAATATACTTAATTAGCTAATTAGGTAATGGAAACTTGTTAAAATGCAAATGTTGCCTAGAGGCAACATCGTACCATTATGGTCAATTGTAAATGTTGCCTTGAGGCAACACCGTATGGATTCACCATGATATTGGGGTATTGTGTGTTTAGGTATAAACTGTTCAAAAGCATACCATTCATCATAGATCTCTACAATTTAACCAAGATACATTTGATGTTAAAGCCAACCCAACGATCTGTGCAAAGATGGGATAAGAAAAAGAAAGAAACATTGCAGGTTACCTGCCCAAGTGTCGTGCATGCATACAATAAAAGTATGGGAGGAGTGGATCTTCTAGACTCGCTGATTGCTCTCTACAGAACAAAGATCAGGTCAAGGAAGTGCATCCCCAAGAAAGAAATGTACAGCCTGCTGACATTCAAAGCTGAAGTTGCAAGTTGTCTTTGCAACGAGAGGAAAGTGTTGAAGAAGAGGGGGAGACCATCTCATAATGTTGACAGAGACCTGGCTGAGAAGAAGCGCAGAGGTTCTGCCTCATCAGTGCCATCAACACATGTGCATCAAGACCATACTGACCATTGGCCTGTGTGGGTGGGGAAAAAGGGCCGGTGCAAATACCCTGGCTGTAAGGGTGAAAGTGCAGTGATCAAAGTGTGTCACGTACCTGTGCTTCACTGCTGACAATAACTGCTTCATGAGCTTCCACAAGCAGTGAGTCTATTTTGTCAAATGGCTCAATAAAGTTTGATGAAAGATGCCTAGGCTCTTCGCGTATTTATTCCTACAGTAAAGGTTGTTTCACAATGGTAGTACAATGTGCCTGCAGGCAACTTTCAGACATGTAATCTTGTTAAAATATAAAAAATAAAGATTTTCACATTTGAATTGGCATGCAATTTAACCTGTTGAGGCTATTTAGTATTTTGCATGTGTTTTTAAATACATTTTGTTCAAATTTGAAACAATAACTCTCTTTTTCATAACTTACCATTATGGTACAGTGTTGCCTCAAGGCAACGTTCCCCAAAAAGTACCCCCAAAATAATTATTTATTTAAAATGTCTTAATTTCTTTAAAAAGTCTATTATATGACAAAAAAACACTCCAAAAATGTTTTTCCCAAATGGCATCATAGTGCGTACCATAGAGTCCCTATTATGCTTTTCTTTCTGTATTGTGTTCGATATGTTTTAGTGCATGTAAATAGTCTGCAAAGGCTAGAATCCCTGTGCTCCCTCCAGAGGGAGTTTCTCTCCAACACACTCCCCCCTGCCTAAAACCCCTCCATTGGACTCCTTTGTTTACTTCTGTAACATAATGACATCACTATGTAACACTTATATTAGCTAGCGCTCCAACACATTGTACATTGTCATCTGCGGGGGGGGACATCTCTAGCAGGTCACAACAGAGCCAGCCAGCTAACCAATCAGAGCAGACTGGGCTCTGGTTTCAGACAGAGGGTGAAAAGAGGTGCTGCAGCACAGGCAGTATGAGAAAAATAAAGAGCTTTCTGAACATTAAAGCATGGAGATACCGTAGAGGCAAAACATACAAAAATATGAACCTGAAAATGAGCACATGTCCTATTTAAATTAAAGAAGGAAAGTGTTCCTGTTTATCAAATGTAATTTCAAGTCTTACTGTATTTATTGTAAAGTAGAGGTGTCACAAATACACACACATTGAATAATTATTTCTTATATATTCCAAGATACAAACAATAGAAGACTCAGTGCTGCCTCCTGCCTTTTTATTTAATGCCAGAACACAACACACACCAATCTCCATCAAACACTTGACACTGGCTACATGCACAATGAACTAAAGAAAACAGGAGAGCATTTATATTCAACTATTTAAACCCTGAGGTTTCTGGAGAAAGTGACAGGGAGTGAAGGTGAATAAATAACTCACACTGATAGACATCTATTGTAATAAGTGTTTGTGTATGTTCAGTCGCAGGGTGATGCATCCAATGTTCCCCTTAGCAACGGTAAACTTTGTGATTTTTCCGCCGGTTACCTTGAAAGTAAATTTCCCAGGTTGAGACAAGAGGCTGGTGCGTTTAGATCTCTGTGTACTGACAGTCAAGATAAGATGTATATCACACAAACTGATAAAAGAACCTCTAGGCCCACTTAAAAACATGTCTTTCCATTTGGTTCAGGAGTAAATAATAGCCAATTGCCAGAGGAACAGAAGGTGTATGTTTGTCTTATCAGCAATTATACCCCAACAGATTGGAGTTTCGCACAAAGTAAGGGTGTGAACTGGAAAACGTTTGGGACCTGGGAGTTTTTCACGGTCCCTCAAACCAGCTGGACTGCCTCTTGTTAGCTTAAACAATATTTACTTCCAAATACTTTTCATCTTACAGGCTGTAACACTTGTAGTTTATCTGTAGGCCACAAGATTGTGATGTTGATATGGTGGTGATGGAGTCATTGGTATGGTCAACCGTGCCTTAGGGGTTGTCCCTTTCCTGTAGTGTATTCTATAGTGGCGGCTGGCCAATAGAGGGCGATAGCGTCGCCCTCCCTAAGCCACACACAAAAACATTATTATTAATAATAATAATAATACTAATATTAATACAAATTCATTATATAAATTGTCAATATTTTTTAAAGGCACGTCAAAGACGTACACCACATTGATTTTAAGAATAAGAATAGTTATTATTCGTTTGTTACATCTTCAGCTTTTTTGTATTACTGTTGATTATACCGTTGTATATTTTCATACATATATATATATCAGGGTTTCCGTTAGCCGGTAATTACCGGTTTTTAGCTGGTAAAATTTATTAAAAACCGGTAAATTCAAAACCTGCCGGTCAAAATGTCTGGTAATAATTAGGAAGGCTCCGATAGATCGGCCACCGGTCATTATCGGCCGATATTCACTCTTAATAGTTTGATCGGTGCTCTCTATAAAGAACGATCAGGAGAGCTGGATCTGATCGATATGGACATAAACGCGAGTGAAGTATAACCGGACACGCCAGAGAGAGATCAGATCAGCTGCTGCATAATCACCTGAAGCCCCGCCCACTGTTTAGCGAGCTGAATGAGAAACTGACGGGCTGTCAGGAGAGAGAGGGAGGGAGAGGGGAAAAGAGATGATCCGTTTCTCCCGTGTTATTATTCAAAGTTAATGTAAACTTTTGAATAATGTACGTTATCTAGGCTACTACAAGTAGTTTGTTTGAATGTAATAATTATGTTGTTTGTTGTTTGTGGAATCATTTATTGAAAAATGGATCTGAATTTTTCGATCTGTTACGATTATAGACTGAAGCAATATAAAAATGAGCCCCGTGAACTGAGTTTTAAACTGAAGCATATCTGCTCATAGTCCGGTAATTACCTGATAACGGAAACTCTGCTACACAACTCTTACTATTATTATTGAAATATGACCGGTAAGTTTCAAATTTGTCCGGTAAAATAAATTCTGCCCGGACTTTTGACGGGCGAGAAAAAATCCTAGCGGAAACCCTGATATATATATATGCGAGTATTGCTAATGCCATTGTTTTAAGTTTTTGTACATAGTCCTCAGTCTCAAATGCTTAAATTGTTTATAGAGGCATTAATATTTAAGACTGGTAAATTAACACTGAAAACTCCTGTTTTTGTTGTTGCAATAAGTCACACTGGGATGTTTGCTGAAATTGATTTCCTGTGGCAAAGCCCTACCTAGAAAATATTCCACCAGCCGCCACTGGTATTCTATAGGTTTTTGTGCATGTAAATGGTCTGCAACGGCTAAAATCCTAAAGTCCCATCCAGAGTTTTTTTAATTGGATATGTGGTGAAAATAGTATGATGCTTAGTTAAGAGACTGGTGCCTTTGAACAGTTCATTCACTCAATAATAATAATAATACATTATATTTCTATAGCGCTTTTCTTGAACCCAAAGACGCTTTACATTTGGGAGGGTAGACAAACAAAACAAAATACCAATACCAGCATTAATATCTGAGGATTGAATAGAATCTGATTGTTAATCCATTTATTTTGGCAAATAATTCTGCATAATAGCAGAGTTCAGTTTTCCTATCTTTGTGGTGCCTAAAATAATACATGTTAAAGTAAATATTTGACAGTTCTCATGTTTTAGAAGAAGTAAAACACTGGTGGGGATTTTCTTCAGACATGTCTCCACAACATGTATGTCTTATCAGGTAAAAGGCTCACATTTGAATACAAAATAATCTAAAAAGAAGCATGATAAACAACAACAATGAATGGAGTAAATACTTCTGCTACTTAGATGGGGATAAAACATATCCTCACTTCATGTGACCTGATGTTATCAGAACAAAGAACAATATCAATGCTATTTGATCATTAACAAGAGACAACTGAACTGTGAGTAACCGTCTGATTCCAAAGTTAGAAAAAAAGAAGACATTGAAACATGTATGGCATCAAACAAATCGAATTACACTATAAAAATTTTTTTTTTATCCCCTTTGATAAATAATCTCACTGCTGTGCATTTCTCTATCAAGAGACTCAGCCGATACAGTAGACCTGCCCCGGGTGTGTCTGTTAAATCATTTCCACTGCCTTCCTTATTATTTCATGATGATTTCATCATTTTTGGAGAGATCCCGACATAAGTCTCTTCTTTTGATCTGGATAGGCTTTGCTTCTTCACCAAATCATCCCAGGAAAACAGTAAGTCCACAGAGGATTTTTCGGATGTTGCACATTTGTTGCCAAAGCTGGGAAAAGTAGAGGACCTGTATGGAAAACTTCAGGATCATAAGGGATTTTTTATTGTCAAATGTCGTCATGTGTGTATCGTGTTTGTTTCCCGGGGGAAACACTCACGAGAAACACCGGCTGTTGTTCTGCCTGCTGTGACGTCAAGTTACTCCGTTTTCCGCTTGTATTTATGCCGAAGCTTCAAAGCTGTATTTATCATCTGAATTTGCCAAAAAAAGTTTAATATTCTGAAAGCCAAGACTTTGTTTAATTAAAATCAAATGAAAACAAACTGTAACACAGACCCTGCCGTGTTAGCTATGATTACTATACGCCTTACATTCATAATTTCAGCCGGAGGGAGGGGGGGGGCGGCGCTGAGGAACAGCAGAGTGCGAGTGAGAGCTGTCATCTTCCCTTTACAAGCTGCATTCAGGGACGGTCTGTTTTAACCATAGGATGTATAATAAGAACTGGATACAGCGTGGGAGGCGGGGCCTCATTCATTCCTATGAGAGCTGCTCATTAGCGCATGATGATAAAATGGCCCAACTTTTGAGAGAGCGAACGTCACAGATTACCCGGCATGCCTGAGAAGTACCCGTATGTGCGCTCATAGCGCATTCGCAACTTTAACCACGCCCCCCAAAAGGCTCGTTCACATCAAGCACGTCAATTTGTACACGTGACAGCACCGCACGTTCATGACAGCATGGTACTGGATTGTTATGATGGATTTTATATTAACGAGGCGGCCGCGGCAGTTAGCAGCTAGCTAGTAATTATGCTAATTTACACATACATCGTTAAGTACTTTTATATTACGCTGATGTAACAGGGTCTAGTGATATCCAAGCAACAGAGCTTAATTTAGCATGATACTTGTGCGGGTCGTACATAAAACCACTTGGTAATATATATATATATATATATATATATTTAAGCAATAGCTCACGACAGGCCGTGGTATATGCTCATTATATCACAGCTAAGGGGCGTGGTTCGGCCCGACGCGAAGCGGAGGATCGACAACCCCCTTAGCTGTGATATAATGAGCATATATGAAGTGAAGCCTGAAGTGAGCTATTGCTTTTATAAAACGGTTACCAAGTGTGGCAATATGAAAGAAAAATACACACTCTAATTTAAATAGTTTTTATTAGTAAATAATGATGTTCAAAATAAAATAGTCCCTCCGTTGCCTTCTGCACGAAACATAGTGCGAGGTGGTTGCTATGCAACAACACTAACAGCTAGCGAACATATTAGACAGAGAGCGTTGATCCATTATTTGGCTATTTATTTACATTCATTTGTATGTTGCCGTTTATTGTGCAGCCACTGAAAATCTGTCCAGCATCAGTTGGATAGCTTACGTGGTTACTTGTATAGGTTGAAGTTGTTCTAGGCTGTTGCTTGGCGTGGTCAGAATATTGCTCCACTTTCTCCGGTCCCCGAGATTTGGCTTCCACTAGCTCTGGAGAGAGCTGTGGCCACTAACGGTCATAATGTCTCTGCTTTGTTTCAAGACCCGCATCAGAAAGCTTTTGAATGGTGGTAGGCCTACTTCTCCAGTTGGTCTACCTGCTCTTCACGTAGCTCTGCATGTCGTCGTTTAGGTGCTTTTTTTTTCTGGAGATAGGCACTCCTCAATCCACTCCTCCATAGTAAGACCCCCCCGGAGGTCGAAGTTAATCTTAAATGTTTCCATCTTATGCTTTGTAAGTTTGTTTCGTAACGGAAGAAATGGAAATATATAAAACTGACAAGTCAAATCAAGCAATCTGATTGGTCGATAGTGTTTTTGCGGACCTCTTTGATTACAGATTTGAAAACATTGTTGCTTGCTTTAAAAGCAGCTCAATTAATGATGTCAAACCTTGGAAAGTATCTAGATATCCCTGCCATAATGCCAAAGGAACTGCACACTGAATAGGCCTATGTTTTGCCATTTGATGTCTATGTCTGGACCGCTGCGTAAAAAGGAGGGTTTCTGCCCCGTTACTTCTCCGCTGCTTTCTTGTTCCAGTTTGAAAAGCAAACTGCAGGCAGTTTGCTTTTCAGCCCAACGGTATACTGTTTTACTCAGACGCGGAGGGATACTGACTTGTTGTGAAAAGTAACTTACAATTCTACCCATGGTATACGCTCAGTATATCACGGCTAAGAACCAATCAGATTGCTTGATTTGACTTGTCCGTTTTATAAATAATATATATATATATATATTTTGAGTTATTGAGAAGTTTTGAGAAGCCAACCTCCTATCCATCCCCACCCGCATCAATCACCGGACCTGGGGGGACAGAGCCTTCTCCGTCGCTGCCCCCTCCCTCTGGAAGTCACTCCCCCAACCCAAGACTGCACTGACCTCACCACCTTCAAAAAACTTACAAAAACTCACCTCTTCAATCTGGCTTTTAAAGGTGGGGTACTGTAGGTAAGTTTGAGAAACCGGCTCGAGATACACTTTTTGTTATATTCCATGGAATGCTCTTAACATCCCGATAGCAATGAATATCTGAAGTGCTTTGACAAAAAATCCTTTAAAAAACGTCATCTGTGGAAGCAGTAGTACTGTAAAAAGCACGAACAATCATTTTAGCCGGCCCGGCTAAAATAACTGGATGGCCTACCTGCCTGTCAGCCTTCCATCTGTGCACAAACTTATCTCGTGTCCTCATTGGTCATGTGCGCGTTTGTGTGTGTTGGAGGAGGCGCTCTAATGACATCCACAGACAGTGGCAGAACTTCAGTGTTAGTATTATTAGATCTCAGTGCTGCGTTTGACACTGTTGACCACAGCATATTACTAGACCGACTGGAAAACTGGGTGGGACTTTCGGAAACAGTTCTAAATTGGTTTGAATCCTACTTAAAGGACAGAAACAACTTTGTTTCTATAGGTAAATACACATCTGAGTAGACAAATATGACATGTGGGGTTCCTCAAGGCTCCATCTTGGGGCCTCTTCTCTTTAAGATCTACATGCTACCACTGGCTCAGATAATGAAAAACAACAAAATAAGTTACCATAGCTATGCAGATGACACACAAATGTACGTAACAATTTCACCAGGAGACTATGCTCCAATTCAAACACTGAGTAAGTGCATTGAACAAATCAATGACTGGATGTGTCAGAACTTTCTCCAATTAAACAAAGATAAAACTGAGGTAATGGTTTTTGGAGCCAAGTCAGAACGTATAAAAGTTAGCGCTGAGCTTCAGTCTGCAATGTTCAAAACAACAGATAAAGCAAGAAATGTAGGTGTAGTCATAGACTCTGACCTGAGTTTCAACAGTCACATTAAAACAGTTACTAAATCAGCCTACTATCACCTAAAGAATATATCTAGGATTAAAAGACTAATGTCACAGCAGGATTTGGAAAAACTTGTCCATGCTTTTATCTTCAGTAGACTCGACTACTGCAATGTTGTCTTCACAGGTCTCACTAAAAAATCTATTAGGAAGCTGCAGCTGATTCAGAACGCCGCTGCTCGAGTCCTCACTAACACTAAGAAAGTGGATCACATCACTCCTGTTCTGAAGTCTTTACACTGGCTTCCTGTGTGTCAAAGAATAGATTTCAAAATACTGCTGCTGGTTTATAAAGCACTGAATGGTTTAGGCCCAAAATACATTTCTGACCTCCTGCTAAATTATGAACCATCCAGATCTCTCAGGTCTTCAGGGACTGGTCAGCTTTCTGTCCCCAGAGTCAGAACTAAACATGGTAAAGCAGCGTTCAGTTATTATGCTCCAAATATCTGGAACAAACTCCCAGAAACCTGCAGGTCCACTGCAACTCTGACGACTTTTCTTTTTGTCGTTGCTTTTAATTGAACTATTCATATCTTAGACTGCACTGTAACTTTTATCCATGTACTTTTTCTTTTAATGTTTAATTGAACTATTCATATCTTAGACTGCACTGTAACTTTTATCCATGTATTTTTTCTTTTAATGTTTATTTTATTAGCTTTTCTTTTTAATGACTGATTTTAAATGCCATTTTCTAAACCAGTTAAGCCCGAAGGTCCCCCCAGTGGACCCCTCCCACAGTTTTTTTTTTCTCACATGTCTCAAGGCTTCTTAACATTTATGAAACTATTAATGTTTCATACCCTTTTAAAGGTAAGAAACTCCGCTAACTGACAATAAGAACAATTGTTAGCTAAAAAAAACATAAGAGTAAGCCTTTGAATTAGCATTGAGCGAAAAAATGCTAACTAATGCTAACGCTTTTTTACACACAACACACGGTAGAAATGCCCTTATTACTATCTTAACTGCACAAACAAGATATACGAATTAAAGCTGAGACTCCACAGATTCCACACATGTAATGTAAGACCTGGAGCTATCAGCCAGAAAAGATAAAGTAAACAACATCCGGTTCCAAAAATATTACAATAATTACGTCTTACCTTTTTTGATTTGTGATCAAAAGTTGTGTTCAACGGAATAAAAACGCATCTCAAGGTTAATCCAATGTCTTTGTGTCACGTAGAATTTTTTACTGATAATCAATCATCATATTTATGGCAATATACTCGGTATAAAGTATTGCCGTCCAGGCTTGCACTTTCAGATATGCTTCGTTTGCTTCTCTATTACGTCCGCTATGGTAATGTTTACGTAGATTTGGGAACTGCCCATCGATTCTATTGGTTCTGATGGTTAAGAAAAAGGTGTAAATCACACGAATCGACCAATGGGTTCCAGAGATATGGTCCTGCGTAAAGTATAAAGAATGCCAGCCAGCGTAACAATATTACGCAGCCGACTTCATTTATTGTTTACAACGTAACGAAGCAGGAAATGCAGCAGGACCCAGAGCGCACGGAGCACAGAGCGGACAGCAGATAACGGAATTGCAGTTTTATTGCTTATAGATTATCAGAACATTTCAAAGGGGACACAGCCCCATTGGATATTAATCTATGGATTAACTACATCATCGTTTTTATCGTTGTAATGCCATTGAAGACCAGTTTAGACCAGACAACGAGGAAGGTAAGTCATTGTTAGCCTAGCGCATTAGCGCTAGCGCCATTTGTTTTGATGTACGTTTTTGTTGATAACGTATAGTTTGTATATTTCAGTGTTGGGCTGTTCAGGTGGGCACCGTTAGATTCTGTGTCTCCTTGCGATCATAAACAATGTGTTGGATGTGCAGCTAGGATAAATAATAAGGGAGCGAGGAGTGATTTTCGGTGCTGTAATAGGTTAGCATTTTTCGCTCGGGGCTAATTCAGAGGATAGGCCTATGTTTTATTTTTTTATTTTTTTTTTTTTTCACAACAGTTGTATTTGGATGGAATGAATACCTATAGTGATAATTCAAAGTAATAAAATGATTTTTACAGTGAAAAAGTTCAAATGGAACCGATGGTTCCCAAATTACCCAGAGGTGAGTCCGCTTAGACTTTATTTTTCTAAATCTCTCTAAAAAGGTCAGATTTCACTTGTTTTGCATCAATCTTGATACAGGGTACTTATTATATGTTATAGTTTGGATTCCTAAAGCTTTTAGTCTACTAACCCATCATGCAAGGGTGGTTTTCACTATAAGTAAAGTTTTTTTTTAGGTGGACATTAGAATTGACATGTTTTTACTATGTTCCATCTGAATTTACTTTACAATAAAAAACATCTATATTGATTCTGACACTTCTACATCCAACTCACAGATGTAACCTTGCTTTGAGAAAAAATAATTATTAATTTACCCCTTTTAGAAGTGAAGATATATCATTTGTTGTGTTAGTGGCATTTTCGAGCCTGAAACCTGAAAAACAGGCTCAGGGCTTAACTGGTTAATGTCTTTCATTTTTTGTAAAGCACTTAGAATTGCCTTGTGTTGAAAAGTGCTATATAAATAAACTTGCCTTGCTCTGTGAGGAAGTGGCAGATTTTTTCCGGCTGTGTATTTTCAAATTGTAGCGCACTCGAGCTGGTTTCTCCAAAATTACCTACCCCACCTTTAATGTGTGATTGTTTTTGTATTATTTGACTTTAACTTTATTTGTTGTTCCTTTTCTTTTCTCTTCACTATATCTGTAAAAACAAACAAACTAACAAATTAAATCTATTATTATTATTATTATTATGATCAATTGTGAGTTAAATATTTATCTAAAAAGTAAAGCTGATGATGGATTACTGTGGTGGAGTTAAAATGACAATAGCCTATTTCTCTTTGAAATGTGATGGAGTAAAAGGATAGTAACTGATTATTCATGTTAAGTACCCCACAAGTAACTAAAACGTATAATAGTTGAAGGAAAGGTGTAAAATGTTTCCATAAATACCAATATCACACACTACAACACCCCTTGTTGTTAAATACCAACCATTTGCAATATATTTGTAATACAATTTTTGTAGAGCTTTGACTTTTTCAGTTGAATAAATATTATAACTCTAGATGGTTTTGTTCAGCAACATGAAGGTGTCGGGCAGCGCGGTCCCGTGGGTTCGATGCGCGTTCATAATGCCGAGGGAAATAACTCTCAGAATAACGTTATTAGCACATTTTACAACTTGAGGACGGAATGTTTTTAACAAGGGCTATACAAACGTTCATACTGGGTAGTTTATTTAGTTTAAAAAAAATTATCCAACGATTTACAGACCACTCTTTCCCAATGTAAGTCAATGGGAAAAAGTGTTTCCGGGCCCAGCAACCTAACGGAAGTGTAGTACCACCGTTTGGCCACAACGAATATTTTCCTCAGAGTCCGGCGCACTTCCTGGGGGCTTGGTTTTAACCGCAGAGCCATAAGATAAGTCCGATATTTAAATGAAGAATACTCCACCAGGCACCAACACAACAAACACCTCCGGGTTCAAGTTGTGTTCCCCGGATCAGCCGAGCAGTTGAGCCCCTGTAGCATCCTGGAGCTTACTGAGCTACCGGAGCTACTAGCAGAGAAACAGAAAGCTAGAAGCAGCAGTCACTGCAGAGACCTGTCACTCAAGGTGACCACGCCCTAATTTATGCAAAAAAGGTTAAGACCTAATATAACTAAAAGGGTTGCGTTATAAAACAATTCACTCCCCAATCCATAATCATGAAGGTGGAATCTAACTATATCCAGAATAATTTGTATTGTATCCAGGACATTAGAACATCTACAGATCTTTCGTCACAGACTGACAACCCGCATGTTTCCACTGCACCTTTGCTAAAAAAAGAAAATCATTTGTAGCACTGGAAAAGGTTTAGGTTTAAATCACTGGCACTTGGCTTATTGAAAGCTAACGCGCCTGCAATATTCTTGCTGTTTTAAGTTAGGATCTTAGTGGTTGAATGTACTTATTTTAGGTAGCTTTATGTGTCAGCTAATTGAAATGTTATGTTTTTAATACTAGAGTTACTGAACATGCCAACACACTGCTGTGAGAATAAATCCTTATCCTTTGGACATGAAAGTTGTACTACCCATGTGTGTATGTCTTTTAATATTACAGCCTTACAGGCATCTTGAGAATAGTGACTTATTGGGAATACATTTAATTTTGGCAACAGATCCACTATGCTTTGTGTACTGTACATTTGAGTAATGTGTGTGTGTGTGTGTGTGTGTGTGTGTGTGTGTGTGTGTGTGTGTGTGTGTGTGTGTGTGTGTGTGTGAGAGAGAGAGAGTGTGATACTACATTTAAGCCATATCAGTGTTTGAGTGGGAAAAGGCTGGTTTATGTGCGTACTCTGGCAACGAGTACATAACAGAGGTTGTATTTGTGTGTGTGTTGGCTATGATTAAATCATGACCAGTTTGAAGGCTCCTTTATAAATGTCAGAATATATAAGAGTCACTTTTTCCACTCGGGGGTTTTGCCTGTCTGATGGCACATTCATCTTCCAAAACAACACTGTGTGTGTGTGTGTGTGTGTGTGTGTGTGTGTGTGTGTGTGTGTGTGTGTGTGTGTGTGTGTGTGTGTGTGTGTGTGTGTGTGTGTGTGTGTGTGTGTGTGTGTGTGTGTGTGTGTGTGTGTGTGTGTGTGTGTGTGTGTCTCTAAAGGAGAGTCAAAGAGAAGGAAAGAACGATTGCAAAATGTGAATTGCAGTCTTGTATAAACATATACAGCATGACTTATACAAATGTTTCTCCAGATGGAACAAAAAGCGTGTCTGAAAACGAGCGATGTAAATTAAAGAAATAAGGGGTTGTTGTTACCGTGCAAATGATTTTGCAGTTATTATTCAAATTGGAGAAACAGGCAAAATGCCAGGAGTTTTTGTTCTTTATACAACCAGCAATAATACGACTTATCACACAGAGCAGCCTGGTCACTGCCTGGTCTTCATATCAGTTACTTCCTGTTTAGATGTTTCTTAAGTTGAGAGTGGGTCCTTTATCATGCTGAAGTAGAGATCAGCTATAGAACAGGAGAAATATGAATGAGACTAGTGACTGAGTCACTAAACAAACTGTGGGACCAGGCACTTGTTCTGAGACATGCACAAGCAGTGGTGGTCTAGACTGATTTGACTTGGGGGGGAGTCATGCTGGAGCCAGTTGTTTTATGAGAGGGGCTGATTTAATGATGGACAAAAGAGACAAAGACCATGTTCAACATTTTGACATTTGTAGTATTATATAAAGGAATAGCGCACAAAAGAAACATAAAATACCATCATTGGTGTTTTTCTTTCGTAACATCATGTGTTTGAGTACAATTGTATTAAATGTCACCTATCATGCAAAATGCACTTTTTGATGTCTTTTATACATAGATATGTGTCCCCGGTGTTTAAGGAGACTCACAACATGTCAGAAAATACAACCCTCTTGTCAGGGAATAATTTCCCCTGCATGTCCTCCTTCGCCCTCTGACGCAGATGCCCAGCCTTGGACAGCCGCCATCTCCCTTAAGGAGGGGCTGCCCTAACATTTTATTGTTGTTACCAGTTTATGATCGGGCAGCTCTCGGTCAGAGATAGTTTATTGTTGTGGGACACCTGGAACACTTCCTTCTTGGAGTGGAGATGACCCCGAGGTGTAAGATCCTCTAGCCATAGCCGAATATGTTACGTTAGAATGCTAACTTTAGTAACATAAACACCTAAATGTGTATTTTGTTCTTTCAGGCTTCCTTCCAAAAGCCTGAAAGAAAACATGTTATGGAATCAAAATAGCACAAAATCTCAAAATTGACCAGTGCATGAAAAAACGATGTTTTTGCCTGCCGTGTCTCGCCTTAACAAAAAACAGGTTGGTTTGCGGGCGCGAGCCCTTAAAAGACGTGGCTTTTGGAGCCGGCTCATTCACGACCGACACATCACTAACTCGTATGCACTCAAAACTGAAAATGTAACCAGAAAAAGATGTGAATTTGTTGTGCAAGAACACTTCTGTTAGAATAAGAAAAATACGTTGTGCAATACAAATACCAATGCAATTCACTGTTTTATCTCTTTACAATATATGTATTAACAATCTGTAAAAAACGCAGGCTCCTTCAATACTTGATATAATCAGTTACATTTTTAGGATACTGTCAATTCTTACCGTGCTGTACATATTAGTTTGCTATTTGTTTGCATACACTTTTTTATAACGTGTGCTATCCTTTATCTTAATATATCTAAACTTCTAAAGGCTTTCACTGTTTTGCCTTTTATGATTATATAACATTTTCTTCTGTGTATTATAAGATGAAGGCATGTAGCGCCTATTTCTAACATTGTGGAACGTTTTACACATCTAACTCTAGGTGAAATCTTGAAGCACAGTGAGAGTGAAAGGAAAAACAAAATCACAACCTTACACTGACTTGTTTTAACAATTCACTTCATCCTAATTCATGAAACAATCACGAGGCGTTTTTTCTCCCCGCTCCGCAGTAATTAATGACTCCTGATTAAGTTTAACTGAAGCGTAATAAAGAGGGAGGACAGACGCTGGGCTCCGAGCTGCTTATTTCCACTCAACCTAAATCTAAATTACTGCTCACCCTGCATTAAAATCATTGTATGACATATATATATATATATTTCAATCATATTTTCAATAAAGCAGATTAATAATAATAATTAATAATAATGATAAATATTTATAATTATTTATAGATTATAAATACATAATTTAGGGACAAGGAGGTGAGATTAAATACATTATACTTCTTCTCATTCCTTTTCGAACACAAGATGTGGGACTGTTCATGTTGCTAATGCTGTTGTTGTTGTTGTAAATGTCACTTTGTTTTGTTTTCTTTTAGATGAATATGCACTGCAACATTTCTTTGTTTTTTGTAATTATTTATGTTACTTGTTCGAAATAAAATGTATCAATCAATTGTCAAACCAACCTTTCCTGAGACACACAAACTAAAATAAGAATGGACACACATGAAAACATAAAAACACACAGTCCCCCACGCACGCACCATTAGACATAGGTTTAAGTTGATAAATACATTGAGCCGTTTTAAATTGTTCTTTTCATTGAATGACTAACCAGGTCGCTAATTTGGTGTGACATAATTAATTACAGCCAATTAGGTAAACAGATGGAACAGAGTGTGTGCAGAGGAAATGAGCGTGGGGATCATTAAGTTGTGTGGGTGGGCGGATCGGGCTTCACCGTAGGTAGCCGTGAAGACGCTCGGTTTAGTGTGACGGGGGAGAAAATAGAGACGTAAACAGATGAAGACGGCACATATCAGGTTAGGCTGACACTGAGCAGCTCAAATTGGCTTTAAAGTGATTATTTGCTACATCTGATAAATATTAATGTCCGTTTTGCTGCTCTCTGCGGAGGATGTTAAGGAAACCGTAACCACTCTAAAAAGATTTTACATTTAAAAAGCTATTTCAAAAGTCAGACGTCTAAAGACCCACTTTATGTACAACTTTTTAAATAGTTTTTGATTGATTGATTTTATATCTTGGAAAAAGCTTAAAACGAATACAAACCTTTCCCACCAACATAGTGTGTTCATGCACGTTTTTTAAACAAGGAAAATATACCAGAAATAGGTCATAGATGTCTCGTCCACCCCAAGAGTGCGTCCTGAAGTCTGTGAGACTGACTCTCTTATCCAACCCTAACCCTATCACAGACCCCAAACTTCAAATTGACAGTTTCCCCGGTGCTAAATTCCATCACATAACAGCCATCCTGAAAAAACGCCCCCTCTGCCATAACACGACTCAGGTAATAATTTCAATAGGACTCAATAACGGACTTTCAGAACACTCACCAACTACATAAATCAAACAACTACAGGCTATCTGGAAAGAGAGTGTAGCCACCTTTCCAAACACCACCATTTACGTACCCATAATTAACTTCTCACAGACTGGACCCACTCAAATTAACACTACTGTAGTGTTAATTTCGTTGACTAAAACTATGACGAAATATGTTCGTCAACGACCTTTTTTTCCATGACGAAAACGAGACGATGACGAGACGGCACCGACGGCAGTAAACAATAACTGTAACGAAATCATCATGCAATATCGTTGACGAAAAGTGACGAGACGAAAATGTAGTTTACTAAATAAAAACTATGCCAAAATCTCTCTTTACTTTCGTTGACGAAAAATGAGGAGACGAAATATTATCAAAGATAACGTTACATCTCTGATAGTCAGTTTTTCTCCCAGCAGTTCCACTTCCGGTGCTGCGGCAGGGCAGCAGCTGTGTGTCTGTGGTGCGTGCGGTGGTAGATTTGAATTACACCGGGCAGCGGCACAATATGAACTGTCAGGAAGACTCGGGTCTAACTCATGGTCTAACTAACCTTATTTAACAGAAAATAAAATGGCAACAACAGGGTTTGGGAGCAGTGGTCGCACTCGCGTTAACCGAATACCCCCCGTCAGCGCGAGTGAGTGATAAATTGTGCCCTCGACGGATAATAATGGATTATGACGGAAATGTTACGATCCTGTCCGTCAAAATGACTGACAACGAAAAAGTCTAAAGCCACCACTGCTTGGGAGAAAGAAACAATGTGATATTTGGGCCAGAGTTCCCGTTAGCCGGTAATTACCAGACTACGACCGGTAAAATATGCTGAAGACCGGCAAATCTAAATCTCTCCAGTCAAATTGTCCGTTCAAAATAATTTCCGTTTAGCGCAATACCACATCAGTTGCGCAACTTGCGCCATTTATGTGACAGACAAAAGAGTATGTGACAGACAAGAATAGTCAATTATAATGTCTAACACGTAATGTGGAGAAAGAGATGTCCTGTGTGGGTTGATTGTGCGTTGATCTGTTGGTAATGCCTTCCGGTGGGCATGTAAACAAATGCATAATGCTGCGCTATACTTTGCGGCCTCACCCGGTTGCATAGCGACGCTTATTGTTTAGGTGTCTTTTAATAAGCAGGTAGTCCTATCATTAGCTAGAACTAGCTGGATCTGATCGATATGGACATAAACGCGAGTAAAGTCTAATCTGACGGGAGAGAGAGATCAGCTGCTGCTGACGAGTCGACACGCAGCTCTGCATGATCACATGCAGCAGTGAGCGGAACAAAACGCACACCAGGTTAGAATATCACACGTAGCCTAGCTATTTTAATGACCTCTCAAACTACCTAAACTAGTTATAGATATGTTTAGTTTTACTGTCGGGTCACTCATTACTGATCCGCGAGCTGCATGATACTGACGGGCTGACAGGCGAGGGAGAGCGCTCCGTTTATTATTCCCGTGTTATTATAAATTACTGTACACGTTTGAATAATGTAGTTAATCTACTAGGCCTATAATTAGTTTGTTTAATATCGAATCATATCAATTTGTTTTAAAGCACAATAAATAACAAAGAAGACCTTTGACCGGCACTTTTCTCATTTTGTCCGGAAGATTTAAACTTTAACGGACATGTTGACCGGTGAAAAAATATTCTAACGGGAACTCTGATTTGGGCCCATTTTCGCTACAATGAGGCGGAGATAAAAAGCGAATGCATTGTTTCATCAGAAGGGAAGCAATGTGGCCATAACACAGCTGGTAAAAACACCACAAACCTGACCAGATACTCTCTGCAAAGCTGCTTAATCATTCAACCTGTGTTTTTCATCAAATAAGGACAAGATATAATCTTATTTATTTATATATACTAAAATGACAAATTATTGGTTTTGGCTAGTTTGACTGAAATGTTCTATATAATCTGATGACTAAAAAAGACTCAACAGTTTTCATTGACAAAAAGTAGACTAAAATAACGCAGTTTGCCCAAATGTTACGCTCTGAAATGTGAAAACTAGTTTTATTGCTGATGGATTATCAGAAATCATTTCAAAGTGACAGACACATTCTTCGTCGGGCCGAACCACGCCCCTTAGCTGTGATATAATAAGCATATACAACGGCCATGTCGTGAGCTATTGCTTACATATACATACACTACCAGTACATTAACAAATCCATGCTGTATAGGCTATATTTATATAATAGTAGTAGTATAATATGAGACAAACATAATACTACTACTGCATATTCATTTGGATTAAAGCACAATTCTTAAAAGTCATTATTTTAAGAAACTTAGACATTATTTTGAGGAAATGCGTCAAGATAAATTAAAGTTTCTTTTTATTTATTTGTATTGGACAGCTAAGTCTTCAGCTTGTATAAATGGTGACTTTAGTTACATCCATGTTGACGGCTTACTAGTGGAATAAATAAACACTTGTGTGCAATATGTAAATTGGAGAAATGTATTACTAATGACACTTGGAAACACGTTTTAATTTTGTATTTTAATATCTTGTGAATGCCCCTATGTGGGACGAATAAAAAAGGTATCATGATTTAGATTTTGGCAGGATCAATTAGAGAATACAAAAATAAAAAGGTCATTGTTATTGTATGCCTTCCCTCCATTATTATTAGATCT
This sequence comes from Gymnodraco acuticeps, assembly GCF_902827175.1. Lineage (NCBI taxonomy): Eukaryota > Metazoa > Chordata > Actinopteri > Perciformes > Bathydraconidae > Gymnodraco > Gymnodraco acuticeps. The sequence goes on from NW_022990313.1 coordinate 2,107,519, forward strand.
GGGTGCAGTGTCAGTGTTCTGCCAGGCTCAGGTTTCCTGAAGGAGAGAGGGGGGAAGAGGAACTGACATTTGGAAGTGCGAGATTGAGAGCAGCTGGTGGAATGGCGTCTTTGAGTCCTGGAGAGGAGGATATGGAAAGTGTATCTGAAGGAGAAGGAGGATGGAATGAAGTAAGGAAAAATACTTCAAGAAAGAAGATAGACATGTCAAGTGACAGTCTCAGTGAATCAGATTCGCAGAATGAAATGAAAATAGTAAAGCAAAGGATTGAGAATGAAGGGTGGAAAGTGATTGTGGAGTTTGGTGAGCAATCCGCAGCTGAGCTACATCCAGTGGCCCTGACTAAAGCAATTCACAAAGAAATTGGATCGATAAAGAAAGCAAGATTTCTGAGCAAAGGACGGATGTTGGTAGAAATTATAAATGCAAAAAACAGCAGGAAAAGTTACTGAAAATGAAGACCTTGAATGAAGTTCAAATTAAATGCCATGTTCCCGGAGCAAATGGGAAAAGACTTGGAGTTATCAGTGGAGCTCCCATATAAATCAGCATGGAAGAACTCAAGAAATGAAAGAGGGAAAAGTGTCTGTAGTTAAGCGTCTTCAGGGTAAGCTAGTGGATAGTTTGTCTGTTCTTCTTCAGTTTGAAGAAACAATTCAACAGAAGATAATGATCGGTTGCATGAGCTTTCCAGTAAGAGAATTCATCCCTAAACCTCTGCGCTGTAGGTTTGGGCATGTGGTAGACAAGTGTAAAGCAACTAAGCCCAGGGGCCTCATTTATAAAGGGATATACAGTACGCTCAAAAGAAGGCGTACGCCAGTTTCTACGCAATATTTGCGATTTATAAAATACTAACTTGACGGGAAAATGTGCGGTCCTCCACACAAACTCTAACCCATGCGTACGCACTAAGCACAACAACGGGAGGGACGAGAAACTGCGACACCGTTGGAAGAATGGAGAGAAATATGTGGAAATAATACCATAAACAAAATGTTACCTCTCATTTATCATATATGAAGAATTCATTTTCAAACATTGATTAAAGCCAATCTTAAAATGATTAAACAAACGCCTGTTTGAGACTCCTCAGTGCACACAAAAACATAACTTGGAGAAATAAATAAATACGGATATGTTATTGAAAACCACCTCGAATATGTTGTGTTAATGTTATGAAATGTTTTCTCATAAATGATGCGGTAAGCAGGAGGACAGAATTACGTCTAAACTGACGCCGTGTTGCATTTCTATAGGTTGTAGATACGAGCATGGTTTTATATACTATCATGTTTAATCGTGTTTTATGCCGTTTGCCAAGACTTGATAAGTCGCTCGTAAAACACAGGAGGTATGGAAACTAAGAAAACCATATGTGGTAAATTGTACAGCTAATATAACACAACACATTAGTTGTATTTCCTTTAACTGGTGGATATAGAGTTGCTGCGGGGGGGGGGTTGAGACGCACAGGCTGCAGTGGAGACGCTGCGCACAGCTGATCGACAGCTGGAACACAAACCACCAAATACAAAAACATAATTCAGATCCAGTCGTCATGACTCCACACCGGGGGGATTCCCCATTCACTTCTTACAGTTTCTCATCAAGGAGACCCCCGTCTCCTGTCCCCGGTACAAACACACTGCCTAAGGAAGGCTATGTGTATTGTTTTTGTCATTAACCTTTTTCGGGCCATTTATTTATTTTGGTGACGATCCGACCTCCATGCTGCTACTCTGGTTCAAACTGCATCCACCAAACAATATGATTTATCTCCACCTCCCCAAAATAACCAAAATCTGACATGGTGTGAGATGTCTTTTTTAGCTGTTCTGTCGTCATTTCCTGCGATCTTCTTCATAAAGTCAGTCTGAATGAATGAATGGGCGTTTCTTTGACTATTTATAGGCAAATATGGGCGTTACGTGAAGCCTGCAAAAGCTGCACCGCATTTCGAGTCGATTGTGATTTATAAAGGGAAACCGGCCGGTACGCAATGTTTGGTGAATCGGAACATTTCTGTACCTATTTTTTGGATTTCTACTACGTAAGCAACCTTCCCACGTGAATCCTACGCACAGCGTTATAAATGAGGCCCCAGGTGTCCAACATGTGCAGGGGAACATCAGGGGCGTCGCCTGGACCTGGAAACATTCGGGGCTTAGCCCACAGTGGCGGCGCTACAGTCAAATTTTCTACTGCAAGACTCCCCACACGCACATACACAATTGCGCCATCTGGTGTCACAAACGTGTGCCTGCATTAGCTTTGTTACGGCAATGCATTGTGGGAGATTCTCATAGCACGTGAGGATCTCTTGAGGGTAAGGTGCCTGTATTATCTCGGTGGACAAAATGTATGTTTTTATTTTATAAGGACAATAACGTACTGTTGTGTTTGTTTAGTTTAATGTTAATTGTTTAATGCTCACAGTCACAGCAACATGTTTTTTGTGAGATTGGCTATTTGTTTTATATGATTTATCAACGTGATCATCAATAGCTAATCTGAGCACCAGAACCCAGCTCAGAGTCCTTTTATGCTGTCCATTGAAATGCAGGTATGTGAGTTTTATACACCAGTTTATTTATGTTTAATGTTTCACATTGCTCCACATGATGCCTCGACTACAAAGTCTTCCATGTTTCTACGCTTCTTCCTCTGCGTCACAGTTTCGCGAATATCAAGATCATTGCACAGGGCCTTGGTCTTGTCATAGACCTCATGTGCTTTCTCGTTACTTCGGTAACTTTTCAGTGTGTTCTCAACTGCTGTTTTGTAATCTACTGCCTGCACCAAGTCAATTGTTTCTTTCTGCAGGTATGTGTGCAGGCCCTGAGTGGTTGAGAGCAGTGTCTGGAACATGACGGCATGTAGATGGTACTGCATTTTCAAAGCTTGCTTTCCAGTCCCTTTGGTAGAGGGGCTGAAAGGCTCCCTAAAGTCTTGATCAAAGCAGGGAGGTTTTTGACATGCCCAGCGAACAAGTTGTTTGTCCCCTACCTCTAGCTGTTTCTGAAATGTTTGCAATCTCTGATGGTGGAAAGAGATGTGGAGAAGAAAGAGTAGAGACACTCCAGGAGATCAATGCAGGTATGTGAGTTTTCTACACCAGTTTGTATAAGTTTAATGTTTCACATTGCTTGTGAAAAATATACTACCACTATACGATCACTGATGTTTTGTTTTGTTGTTATTTTGTAAAAGAGATAGCATGAGAGGATCTCTTAAGCAATGCAGCTCACGTGTCCTTTTTATATGCTGTCCATTGAAATGCAGGAAAGTAATCACCAGCTCTGAGTGATCTGTTGCCGAGGGGACACTACACCGGAGTTACATAGGCAGAGATAAAGTGCTCTTTTGGGGGGAACTCACCTCCTCTGGGGGGGCCGGGCCATGCTCCCCCAGGAAGACTTTTTTTAAATACTGAAGTCAAAAGCATCAATCTTGTGCACTTTGAGAGCAACATCAAGAGATATGGATACATCTCTCAACACTCATATGTCAAAAAGAAATCAAAGAATCAGAAACGGGTTTATTATTTAAACACACTTCATTTTCCAATTAAATCATAAACTATGTCAAATTATTAGAAGTAGTTAGTAATCAGATTAAACAGAAAACAGGGATGGAAGGAGGAAATAATAATCCCTCATCACTTGCTGTTTGCGGTTGAAATGAACTCTTTTGCTGGCCAAACATGCTGGATGGAAAGCAGTGGTGTCTCACTTGCCTTGGCCCTGTATCTGCAGTCCCTAAATCAGTCATGTTACTCATTGACTCTTGTCTGTTCTGGTGTTCCTGTTCATTGTTGTCTCCATTGTCGTTCTTGTCTGTTGTATCTCCTTCTTGTGTGTCCCTTTCTCCTGTTCCCCTTTCTTCATCCTCTACTCTGTTTGGCTCATCTGTGATGACTGTGTAGGTAAACACAAACAAGTATGTAAGTCAATCCGTTTCCAGCTCTGTCAAATAAATGAATTTCAAGATACACACATGTGTCTTCATTCAAATGAGTGTCACCACACTGTCACAAAATGTAATACTAACCAATTGAAAATAGTTACATTTACATTGGAAACCTCTTGTAGATATCACTGTTAAGAGTAGTTATCTGCCAATAGGACAGAATCATTCCTATACAAATGCAGTTTGAGTAATTCACTTAATACATTTACTTAAAACTTTAATATAGTCATTTTCACTTAATACTCTAATATAGTCATCTTTCCGCATTCAACACTATGGAAAGCTGTACAATTTGACATGATAATGAGGAAAAAAGGCCTCCGACAATGCAGATCATTTTTTGATCATATCAATTTTAAGATGCGGGTCAAGGCTTCATATTTGGGAGCATAGTGTCCCTTGCCCCCTTTCAGGAGCCCCACTGGATTGGCTTTGATCTGAAATATTTGTATAAAAAGCTTGTTAGCTGGCTGTCCATCTCATAATGTTCACATAGAAAATAGCTGTCAATAGGAATATCAATCAGAAGAATTATATTTTCATGCAAAATCTGTCTCAAAAAGAGGTTGCACATTTAAATGCAGGTGTTGTTATGGCAACGTCAGTGGCCAGACAGCCACATTTACTGCTGCAAATATGTTCAAACATGCTGTCGACACGTAAAGCAGTGGCAACTATGCCACCATTTCAGCTGACTTTTCCTCAGAAATACTGTCACATAACTTTCCATATATTTCAGTGCTAGGTTGATGCTAAGCTAAGCTAACTATGAAACACTTTAACTGACAGGACTCCGGATCAACTGCTTCATGTCGAACACAGACAGTAAGTCAACATTTCCCAGAGAGCTTTCTTTGAAATCACCAGGTAACGCTAAAAAACACAACATTTAGATTGTATGACAAAGTGTTTATTTAATATATCTGGCTAGCTATAGCGTCTTGCTAACGGTTTAGCTTACCCGCGCGATTCAAAGTAACTTCAACGTAGCTATAATTTATGCTTTGCTTACATGTTCGCATAACTTGTAAGTTTACTGACAGGTACATACCTTGTTCACCTGGCTCAGGTGGTGGCTCTGGGGTTGTTGTGTGAGCCACCACCTGAGAATTGCCGTCTTTTTTATTAAAGAAATGTCTAATGTCCATCTTCAGAATCTCCGCGTCCGGGGCTGACAGTGTAAAGTTTAAACATTGTCACAGAGGAGAGGTACGTACCTGTCAGCCAATAAAACACGTTTATGTCCATGCAACTCTCTGATTGGTCTGGTGGCGTCGTCTTGCCTCTGTGTTGCATTCAATGAACATGGGAAATTACATTCCTGCCGTCTGTCCTATAGGTAAAGTAGGTTAATGTATTATATTATTGAGGGAGAAGTTGTCCGGGGCTAAAGAAAAAACATCCGGGGCTAAAGCCCCGGATGCCTACCCCAGGCGACGCCCATGGGGAACATGAATATGGTAGTTGTGATGCAGGTGCTAAGGTGACATGTTGTAACTGTGGTGGGGAACATAGTGCTGCGTATCAGGGCTGCGAAGTGCAGAAAAAGGCCAAGGAGGTGCAGAGACACAAAGTGCAAAATAAAGTCTCATATGCTGAAGCAACAGAAAAGGTTTCACTAAACATAGCTAGGAAATCAAGTAGCAGCAAGTATTTTCTCTTCAAAAGATTTCCCCAAACTCCCACAGGAAAAGGAAAGCTCCACAAAGTGTTCACATCAGTGTGTGATAGGAGAGGATGCATTGATTGTAGTAGGTCAAGACTGAAATCAACAGTGGAAGCAGCAGGTGCATTTTTGGGGATAAAGGATATAACCGTTGAAATGATACATGATATGCTAGCCTCCAATAATGATGATTCACAGATTAGTGAGTAGATGAATGGTGTTTCTCATTCTGCAGTGGAATGCTAGAAGCCTTATTGCAAATGGACAATAATTCAAGACCTATATATATATATATATATATATATATAAGTTCAAAGAAAAACCAGACGTTATTTGTATTCAAGAAACATGGCTGAAGACTCACTTGGACTTCATAATTGGGGGATATAGTGCTATATGACAAGATAGAAATGATGGAGATATGCAATCTTTATCAGAGAAGTCATGTCTTAGTGTAAGGGGAGTGTAATTAGTCCTCTTTTGTTTTCTATCATGATAAATGATATATACACACAAGTAGGATCTGATATTGGTAAGTCACTTTTTGCGGATGATGGAGCTATTTGGAAAAGGGGCAGAAATGTAAATTATATTGTAGCTAAGATTCAGGAAGACATTTTGAAAGCTGGTCTCTGACATGGGGGTTTAGATTGTCGGTGGAAAAAACTGAAACTTTATTTGTTAAGAGGAAAAGGATAGGTGAGGAGGTTAGGTTAAAACTTTATGGACAAGAACTAAAGAAAGTGAAGACATTTAAGTTTCTGGAAATATGATTGGACGAGAGAATCACATGGAGTACTCACATTGATAAAGTAGTGGATAAATGTAAAAGGGTTTTAAATGTTATGAGGTGCTTGGCAGGCACTAAGTGGGGGGCTGATAAAGCTGCTTATACAGAGCCTTAGTTAGATCAGTCATAGAATACGGACTAATAGTGTATGGTTCAGCTGCATACTCTTCTCTACAAAAATTAGATAGAGTCCAGGCACAAGCACTAAGGATATGCTGTGGGGGGGCAGTCAGATCTACACCAGTGTCGGCACTTCAGGTAGAGGTCGGAGAAATACCAATTTCTTTGAGGAGAAAACGGTTAATTGTTCATTACTGGGCAAATATACAGGGCCATGAAGATACTCACCCGACTATACAAACAAGTTGGGAAGGTAACAAAATAAAAAAAGAAAGTTTTTGTGTTTCAGAAATATGTAAGGAATTCAAAGTTAAAGCATGGAATATTAGTCCCAAGGTGTTGTTATCAGCTGTTCCACCATGGTTGCCACCTCATCCTTATTGAAACGGTTACATTCAATGAAAAATAAAAGTCAATGTGCAGCTTTACGTGAACACTGTTCTACATGAACAATATGGGCACTTTGTAAACATATTTACTGATGGATCCAAAAGTCCAGAAAATGGTCTAACTACACAGCAAAATCAGCAGTGCTAATTTAACTCTTATAGAGTCAAATCCAACACTTTTAAAGTGTCTATATAGGTCCACACTGTTTTGAGTTAAAACTACACTTTTGAAAGTGTTAAAAGGTTTACACTAGGACAGAGTTCCAGCAACTCTCTCTATAGTTAAAATGTAACTCTGGTCAACACCGGTCAGTGTTAAATGTACGCAACACTAGCTTGCAGTGTCAAAAGTTAACACCACAAGTGTACATTTTTAACACTAAATAGAGTTAAAGTCATATTAACACTATTAAGGATATAAAATGTAACTCAATATTTAACTCTTTAGAGTTGATTCATAAGCACTGTAGGGTGTCAATTTATAATTTCACCTACACACAATGCAACATTATTAATAAAAACGATATAAAAGAAAGACACAAGCCAAGTTTCAAAGTTTGCAGTTAACATGTAACTGTATTTGTGTGAAAACAACACATACAACATAGTCTTACATTAACATTCCACAGTACGTCCATGCAGTCCTTAACAGCACAGGTTACACAATATGACAATGTGGCACTATGTATGTTTTTCCATCCATCTCATTAGAAAACTGTTTGTCATAGGGTCTATAATAACGTAAATCATCAATAGAAATAACAGAAAATGAATCAATCGTCTCCTCAATACAGTATGAACTATAGTGTTCATCAAAATACAGTGTGTCCACTTTGCAAATCAAAATGAAAGCTCGATCTTCATTTAGAATGATATTATTGATTTTTCCAAAAACAGGAGTTTCTTTATCAGTTCTTATGGAAACAAACATTCCAATTTGATAATCAGTTCCATAGTTCTTTACCCAGTTAGTAGTTGACACGTCGCAGTATGCATTCACCTTAAATGCAGCACTTAAAGCCTCACCACCCTCCAAACTGTCGATCATTTCCTTCCTGACTGGACCAAACTCGAACCTCTGAAAATTAAAATTCTCCCAGTGATAAGCCAAATGTCTTTGGTGTTGTTTTACTAAGCTTTTTGTAATGTTTTTGAAATTCTTCACTGATCTTTTAAAAAAATTATGTTTGGCCTCAAATCTCATGCACCATACATGGAGGAGTGGACCTATTTTTCGAATACACCTTGGATAATGTATCATAAAATGATGCTTTGGAATCAGTCTTCTGTCAGGAAACAAAGATTTGAACAGCTTGTGGTGATCAATGATTAAATGCTTCAAATAATATGTCATACCATTTGTAATAATTGGTGAAAAAACAATATTCACAATCTGAATCAAGAGGAGGAGCAGATTCCAACAATTGTTGTTTCTTTCAACAACATCACCAAGAATAAGGGGAGCATTTCGCAAGAGACACCATGACTGAATTGCATTCAATCCAAGATTTTTGCTCTCATCCATTTTTAAACCACTTGGCCTGTTCCGTCTCTCAGTATATCCGTAGTTGAAACTTTGGATCCTCATTGACAGTGTTTCCAGAGATAGACATTTCTTATTGACAAGGTACTGAAATACAAGTTTCAGTTCGTACTGCACTACACCTTCAAGCAAATCGTGCATGATGTCCACCGCGTAGTTATCAGAGGTGTGGAAAAATGTTAGTGTATTGAGCAAGCATGTCTTCTTGACACCAAATGTTGACCCTAAAATAGGATTTTCCTGTAGAGCTGCACAATGTTCTGCATGGATTTCTTTAGTACGAAAAACCATACCAGGGTCATCTTCAGTGAAGACGGACTGTAAATCTCCTTTGGTAGTTAAACAAAATCTACGACAATATGTTGCGCTGAAACACTCAACAAAACCAAACAGCCCGTGTAAACCCAGATTATCACCGGTTACTTGAATAACAGATCCTAGCAATGGTGAGTCAGAGAAAGGCACCTCTATCCCTTGCATTTCAAGTATTTTAAGATCATCAGTGAGAGGCTTTAGTATTGCATCAAATCCATATTTTTTCAGGTCTTGTGCATGAAAAAGTGCCACGACATGAATATTCATCAGCACAGAATTACATTTTGGGGGTAGGTTCCTCAATATGAAGTAAATACAACCAAGTTTGTGTATACCCTTCTTTGAACCTAAGGGATTTGCTGTCTCAAAATCGTCATAGAGTTGAACCTGTAGAGCGTGTTTTTGCTTGGAAAACAAATCATTGCTTTTGAAATATGAACCATCACTTATGTCTTTATAAGTACCTTCTTCTTGTTGTTTTGCCTGCAGGAATAATTCACATAGTTCACTGTTCTTAAATATGGACTTAAGGGTTCCCAACAAGGGTACATACACAAATGTATCTGATTGTAAACTCCTGTTGTTCGATCTCTGCGTAAATCAAATCTGACCCCAAGAACATACTCAACAGGTTCAACAATCTCCCACTTTTCTTCAAAGAACCTTTGTCGTTTGGATCCTGTATTAAAGGATGTGAAAGGATTCTCTAGCTGATCAAAACTATTTTCCAACTTTTTACCCAAATCAGTGCCTTGGACCTCTGAACTGCAGTTGAGAACTGCATCTCTTGCTTGTCTATGAATATCATTTACAAGCTCTTCCATGGACCCCACCATTGCTTGGACAGTGCTCTCAGCAACACCAGATGCTTGTAACTGGGCTACAACAGAACCACACATGTTTAACACGTGCTGTTTATCAAAAGTAACCTGGGAGGTTACGGAAGTGTCAGTACAAACTGCCTGAGAACTTGAAGATTCATCAGTTTCTCGTTGAGTGTCCACATTGTCCATAGTACTAGTTGAACCAGTGTCCCTGTGCAGACTGAAGAGGTGCTTTTTGAACCCTGAATAAGTACAATTGGATAAAGAACATCCTGGCTGGCCACATTTCAAACGTAATGACTTTCCAGGATATAAACCATGGTGAAATTTCAAATGCTGACAAAGCAATGCAGAACTTTTGTGGTGTCCCTTACAGATAAAACAAATCAGCATATTTGCATCCAGTGATGTAAATAACTTCAGATATCAGTGTGCAGAAGCCTTGCTCTGAGTTCTTTGACTCTGGGACTTTCCTTGGCACTTCCAATATCAATGTTAAATACCGTGGTTTGTATGAAAGTGTAGAAGCTGGTGAGGGATTCATGGTAGTTGACACTGAAGATGAAGTGAGCTTTGAAGAGTTCATCGAAGGCTGCCATGGATGTCTGCCCCTTGCAAGGGATGGCCTTGTGGTCAACGATGACGTAGAACCGTTGAATGTTGTTCTTCTGTTCACCAACACACAGCAGGAAGGGCTGCCCTGGTTCCAAACTCGAAAGGAAGGTCTCAACACTGGCTCCAATCTGCAAAAACGTAGAGAGACAGAGAAGTTTTAATGGCATACTAAGCTACTTAAAACAAAATTGTCCCAACTCAAGGAGTGCCAGTGATATAACAACTGCATACAAAAACTAAAATAATGCCTACCTTGAGATATCTCACAACATGGCTGACAGATTGATACGAGCTAATTTTAGCACTCTTCTTATGGCCTTTTGAGGTTGGGGGGAGTAGATGAACCAAGAGTAGAATGCTTGACAGGTCACTGTCCCATCCTAGGGGCAAAAAATATGCAAATATAACAGTCAGTCGTTTAAAGCTGAAAATAGTCTTAAATCAAGGTTATGCAACCGATAACATTGACAGGTCTCAAGATTACAAAGGTAAACAAAATCTGCAAGAGAAAATACTTGCCTGACTCATTTGAGTTTTGTTGTGCAGACAAGAGGTCATCAACATGAACATTAGAGTATAGGTTCTTGCAGTCTGCCAAGATCCTAGGTTTGAAGAAAGTGGGCCATCTCGCCAACATTTTTCCAGAAATCTCTTCTCCAAACATCATTGTGAAATCTTGGTCAACCTACAGGAGAAACACCATGAGTCATGGCAACCCCTCAGACCATCCCAATAATAAATTAAATATGACATGTTGTTCTTACCAAGCCAGGGATGTCGAGGAAACGAGGAAACACATCCAGGACTGTTGAAGAGGCTTGCTGGTCCCGAGTCATTGCTTGCCGACACTGAAATGTTGCCTTCATCTTCTCTTTGACAACTGATTCGTCAGCTGAATGCTTTATGAAGGATATTGCCTCTCTGCATTCCTCGCCAGTCAGTTGCTCACAAGTCAAGAGAAAATCCCTCTTGCTCTTTGGACCATCTTGATGGGTAGTGCTGGGGTAGCACCTCCGGGACTGAACCGCAGTGTTGCGCTGAACCGTCTTTATCCTCCATGCCAAGTAGCCAGATCCACCATCTGCATCATAGTAGTGTTCCTGTAACATCCAAAAATAAATCAAAACTGAGAACACAGAAGTGATAGCATTACAGGAAGGTTGTTCAAAAAGTTAAGAATGAACACACTTCCTTTTCACAAATTCGAATACAGGTCATTCATTCATAGACTTACGTATCCATTCTTTGAGTATGGATCTCTTAGACATGGAAATAGAGTGATGATGCCAAGAGCACACTTTTCTCGCACATGTGTTGGCGGGATCCTCCTTTAAAAAAACATATATATATTGTATCTTAAAAGTATAAATGCCTTACAGCTTTAGATTGTTAGAACATGTGAGCAGCTGTTTCCAAAATGTACATTACTTAGCACTATCTGTGAAAACATGATTAACACCAAAAGGGAATATTCAGTCCTTACCCATGAACTTCGATCATGTCAGCCACCAGTAGGTTTACCATCTGTCGTCGTGTACCATCCATCAATGTTTTAGTTGTCGCATACTCTTGCAAGATTTTCTTAGACTGGAGAACATCGCTGACCATCTAGAACAGGGGTGCCCAACCTTTTTTGAACCGAGAGCTACTTTTAAAATTGCCAGTCTGCCGAGATCTACCAGTCCAAATAGAGAGGCGTAGCCATTACTGACAGCCTACTACCAGGTAAATACACACTTCTACTTGTATAAAACTGACCTTTGTACGATTAATACTTCATAAAATACTGCAGATCCTTTATCTTACCTCTTTCTAATCTACACACATACAAGTATTTAACTGAAGTTACACAACAGTGTTGTTGATACAGAGTTGGAGTTTATTCACACGTCACACTACAGTGGGTAATGTTTTCAAGAAACATTGAACAGTGCTGCCACATATGACACAGGGAAAAAGAAAAGACTCTGAACCCTTTCTTTGCCATTATATAAAAATAGTGTTGCTACAAAAGTATAAATGAGGCTTACTAATAAGATAACTCAGATCTGAAGCTACACAGGAATCTGCTGCAACAGTGCAATAAAAAAGACAAAATTAATAGAATCAAACCCTTTTTTTGTTGCATTTTAGTAGATTATAAAAATAAATGCCTTTTTAAAATAGGATGCAAGCAACACTAGTTTCTTAACCTGAATTGATAATAGACTATAATCAATTTAAGTTTGCATTCTTATACCATTTTGTACAATAATTATAATGAATACGTTCAAACAAACTCAAACTTACAGCTGATTAATAACGGTATCTAACTTGAGTTTTTATCATATCAAAAACCTGTTGAAAGGCTACTGTTATTTTTTATTACGCATCGGCAGCCTCCAGGAATGCTTCTTTCACAACTTCGCCGTCTTTGAAATACTTGTGTTTCGCAAGAACGTGACTGATAATATAAGATGCTCTGGTAGCAGCCTTGCTCTTGTTGTTGGGCCTGGTGAAAATGGACTGCTGTGCATTTAGCTGTCCTTTCAGGCCCCTCCCCTTTTGGAGCGTAGGGCAGAATTAGGAGGGAATTCCGTCTCGTAGCGTTTGTGCACTGTTTTGAAATGCCGCTCCTAAATGACCCTTCTTCAATAAAGCCACGCTCGCATTGCAGATGAGACAGATGGACTTTGAATTGGAATAGATACAAAAATAATCATCCTCCCACTTGGAGTGAAAATTATATATGTTTTGCTTCTGCCATAATTGCGGTCTTGTGTGTGTGCGTGTGCGGACTGTCACTCCTGTTGACACGGACAACGTTAGCGAACTAGTGCACTGCCCACTGCTCACCAGCCACGCCCCGACACATGGGGTCACGCCGGCCAATCACAAAGCTTTGATGCGAGTAGTTATACACATACCACTTCAATCTCATTAGTATGCATAGAAAGTGACAGGTCACACCTCTCCCTACTTATTAAGCCCCGCCCACTTCCGACTAAACCCCGCCCACTTCCGGCTAAGCCCCGCCCACTTCCACCGGAAGTCCCGCCCCTCCATAAGCCCCGCCCCTTCCACCGGAAGTCCCGCCCCCACTTCCGGTTTTTCAAAATAAAATTAAAAAATATTTTTAAAATGATAAAAATAAAAATGCTGCCCCTACCGGTCACCCCCACTTCCGGTTTTTCAAAATAAAATTAAAAAATATTTTAAAAATGATAAAAATAAAAATGCTGCCCCTACCGGTCGCCCCCGCTTCCGGTTTTCAAAATAAAATAAAATGAAATGTAACAACCATATATTTTAAAAGTAATGTCTCAGCTCTAAAGAGCAAGGTCCCGCCACCTAACCACTTCCTGTGCCCCTGTATACAGCAGTATTGACTGTAACTTACAAATACTTGCAAATAACATGAAATATACAACCATATATTTTAAAAGTAATGTCTCAGCTCTAAAGAGCAAGGTCCCGCCACCTAACCACTTCCTGTGCCCCTGTATACAGCAGTATTGACTGTAACTTACAAATACTTGCAAATAACAAGAAATATACAACCATATATTTGTAAAAGTACTGTCAATCTCACTAACTCTCTCTCGCTCTCTGCTATTCTCTGCCGTGAAAAGTTTGATGAACAGTCAAGACAGGTGTGGGGACCATAAAACCCCCCGACATCCTCTGCGGGGCAAATGGTGGGGCGATGGGGAGGGGACACACACACACACACACACACACACACACACACACACACACACACACACACACACACACACACACACACACACACACACACACACACACACACACCCCCACCACTCACCCCTCTTCCGTTAGGGTTAGATAAATAAGAGCCATTCGTCTTTCTCACTCTTCAATATTTTCTCAAGTCGAGAGAAATGGCCAAGAGACGTCTTGATATGGGTGTAATCTGCGAGACACCTGTGACAACCTACAGCCATCCGCTGGGTGCTCCAATCAAGAAAAGATTGCGGTTTGTATGCCGTGTCCAAACGCCTCCAACCGAAGAAGAACTTCAGGGAGAATGGACTCTGGAAAATGGCGACGTCTGGGGTTATGCCTTCAACTATGTGGCGAATGAATTGCATTTCTACAACTTAAAGAAGGGGGAAATGTACGGACCACAGAGTGCTAATGCGACGCTAACCTCGACAGATTGGGCTGTGTTAACTCTGGTGTCTGCCAGAGAGCTCCCCCACCCCACCACTGGATTGAAGGCAGAAGGAGTGCATCAAGAAAGCATAGGGGAACCAGCGGTGTACAAGATTTTTGCAGTGAAAAGTCAAGAAACGCAGACAGCAGGCGAGATCAAAAAAGAGGTTGCACCGTTGCCCATCAAGCTGGAGGAAGAGGAAGGAGATATTTCCCCGCAGCCAGAAGTGAAAAGAATCCTGTCAAGCACCGTATGGGAAACTAAAAGCGGACCCTCTGGGCGTTGGTATTACCGCTCAAGCCGTGTGGTGACGTTGGGTAAGCACCCCTCGGATGATTTTGTTTTGGAGTATTTCAACTCTACATGCGGGGTTTTCCAGACAGCCCTACGTGTGCCTCTGACTGCTTGGTTGAAAATGATTGATGAGAAATCTGTAAAGCTTAAAGAACTTTTTAAACAGAGTCAGACATCGATCGACATTATACTGCTGAAAAGGACCCTCACTTATGCAGACGACCCCGCCCCCCAAACAGCATAACAAGTCCCACCCCCACCTCACCAGATCATTTAAAACGAAGGACCCATCAAGAACGGTCTGTGATCAACAACAGCCATGGATCTGAAAAACAACAACTCCATCACCGTGAGCTGCAGCCTGGATCAGACGCCTCCAGGACCACCATCCTCACCAACAATTTGGACACCAGATCTCGACAACTATATGGCGGGCATCGATATCACGGGATGGATGGATATGCCTCAACCTCCATCCGACTCTCCAGGGGAATGTGCAGCAGAAGGCGTTGACATATGCTATACGTGTGTTCCAGTGGTTCCTGATACAGAACGTGGAAGGACTTCATCATTCCTGAATACGGTAAAAGCTGTTGTAGCCCATCTGCTGGATAGGGTCGTGCAACTCTATAAAGAGGAAACATGCAATGGATGTCAAATCGCTCACCCCAGTCAGAGGCAGCACGAGTGTTTGTTGCCGACCCGAGATTACTTTCTGAACATCAATTATGACGAGGTGTTAAAGAGACTGTGGACCGTTCGTTTCATTCCAGCCATTCGGGATGCTCTGCACAAAAGCCAGCTTCATGTGTCAGAGAGGAGAGTCCTTGGAGCTACCGAGGCGATTCTGCACAATCTCAGAAACACCAGACTCTTTGAAGCTAAAATGGAGAAAATTTACGACCAGTTGATAGACAACGACGAGAACCGTCTGAAGACCATAAGAGCAGCCTGGGTCTTTTGGCAGCAGTAGGACAAACAAAAACAAATTTGATACTTTTTCGTTAAAGTATGTTTTATATTTTACTTCTTTTAACATGTTTTTTGATACATGTGTGACATATCAATAAAATGATTTGCAAGAAAAACTTTTGTACTCATTACCTCAACGGTGTGTAACAGGAAACATGTCTGAGAAACGTGCGATGCATAAAGTGTATTACACACCTTCTAATCCAGGGAGTTTAGGAGGTGTGGACAAACTCCATAGAGCTGTACAGAATGAAATGGGTAAACAAATAAATGTAGAGAAAGTCAGGGAATATTTATCGGGGCAGGACGCATATACTTTGCACAAGCCGGCTCGGGTGCATTTTGTAAGAAACAGAGTTTTCGTACTCAGACCGCTGCAGCAATTTCAAGCAGATCTCTGCGATATGCAGTCGCTGTCCGAATATAATGATGGTTTTAATTATTTGTTAACAGTCGTAGATGTATTTTCGAAAAAAGCCTATGCTCAGGCCTTAAAGAAGAAGACGGGTATAGATGTTGCCAAAGCCTTTGATACAATTTTAACACACAGTGAGATCCCTAAAAAGATACAAACAGATGCGGGGAAAGAATTCTTTAATAAAGTTTTTCAAAACTTATTGAAGAAAAGAGGTATAGCCCATTATGCAACCGCCAGTGATATGAAGGCATGCGTGGTAGAGAGATTTAACCGTACGCTGAAAACTAAAATGTGGAGGTATTTTACAGCTAAAAACACTCATAGATATATAGACGTCTTACCCGAACTACTTGAAAGTTACAATAATAGTTATCACCGAAGTATTAAAATGACGCCAATGCAGGTAACCAAGGAAAATGCGGCTCAAGTGTTTCGGAATCTATATAACCCCTCCAGCCTTCGTAAAAAAGCTGCTGTCAAAATGAACTTTAAGGAGGGGGAGCTTGTAAGGATATCCAAATTGAGAGGAGTATTCGATAAAAAATATGAGCAGAGTTATACGAACGAATTATTTACGGTGTCTGAAGGCTTACCTCGACAGCCACCTGTTTATAAGCTCAAAGATTATGACGGAGAAGAGATCAAGGGTACTTTTTATGAGAAAGAGTTACAAAAAGTTAAGATAACTAATGACAAGGCTTTTCAAGTCGAGAAAATTCTAAAAAGGCGTGTGGTGAGGGGGAAAAAACAAATGTTTGTATCTTGGCGTAATTGGCCCGAAAAATTCAACAGCTGGGTTGATGCTGGCGAAATCCAAGATGTATAAAAGCAATCAGAATCAAGCTCAGTCCTTCATTACAACCATGGAGATAAATGAAGGGTTCTACATTACGCTGCCGTCTAATGCCAGCCTGGAGGTATTTCAAAACAATACAAGCTCTAGCTATCAGGTGAACCTAGCACAACCTTTACACTTGGATGGTTCGTGGCAGGTCGCCCTGACAGAAATATCATACCCCCACACCTGGTATAACGTACCTACGGAAGCAGCCTTTTTTGAGTGGATAAAGAAAGCAAAACTCCCTGACACATCCCCAACGAGCAAGTTAAGGCTTCATATGTTTAGAGCTGGTTACTATAGTAGCATAACTCAGCTCATAGAGGAACTTGAGTCCTGCTTTAAAAAAATTGACCCCGATGTCAGTTTACACTATAGTCCAATTAACAGGAAAATCGAATTTCTAGGAGGGGCTCAATATCGCTTCCGCTTTCCAAAAACCGTCGCCTATATGCTTGGAATACAACCAGACCAGTGGCTCAAATTTGATAATAAATCAGCTGCCTATCCAACGGATATAAATGCTGGCTCAACACATCTATACTGCTATAGCAATGTGGTCAGTCACCAGCGGGTAGGTGACGCTTTTGCTCCTCTCTTGAGAACCGTAGATATAAGAGGAACATTCGGCGATACAGTAACTCAGTATTTTAATCCTGCATACTACTTGCCGGTAACAAAAACACACATCGAGAATATACAGATAGAAATAAAAAACGACCAGAACAAACCAGTAAAGTTCACCTACGGAAAAAGTGTAGTGAAACTTCATTTCCGCCCCTCAAAACGATGATTCATCAAGACCCCCAACGTTTTGTGAGTTACTATGAAAATCAAGCGGGGGGATCCCTGCCTGGTTTTTATGGTGCCCCGGTAATGTACGGGCGAGGCATTGGCTCTATATTTTCCAGATTATTTCGTTTTGTCGCCCCCCTGGTGAGAAAAGGGTTCGCCATAGCTAAACCTCATCTGAAATCGGCGGCCAAAAATATTGCATCAGATGTTATCAGTAAGGCTGTCCATAGATACGGCCCCCAATCAGACCCCGGATCTCAAGAAGGATCAGGTGGTCTGATGGTTTTGGCAAGAAGGCCCCGGAAGAGACCTCCAGGCAAACGGGTTCCGAGGGGTGTCAAGAAAGGAAAACACACAGTCAAAAGAAAATCATTAGGGAAAAAACACCCTCGGAGAAGGAACGTATTGGGGAGAGATATATTTTAGCGTGTTAAATATGGCCCTTTTACATCACAAATCTGCTGAATGCAGCATGGCAGAGCTGGATTTATTTTCAGCTCCGATGACACAACTCTCTATCGACGAAAAACACTACACAGAGGTCCTTCCACTGTCGGCCATTACAGAGGACGGACCCATAGAATTTTTTATACCCGGGGACGGAGATAAATACCTGGATATGAATGACACCTTGATACATCTCAGGATCAAAATAACCAACGCCGATGGGACTAATCTGGCAGCTGATGCCCCCGTCGCCCTAGTTAATTACCCTCTGAATACAATTTTTAGTCAATGCGACGTTATTCTAGGGGACAGACTAATTTCTCAATCCAGTTCGACTCATCCTTACAGGGCTATTATTGAAACGCTATTGAATTACTCTGATTCTACTTTAAAAACTCAGTTCACAGCCGGCTTATTTTATAAAGACACCGCGGGGTCTATGGACTCTATAGTCACAGCCAATGGACCAAATAAGGGGCTGGTAAAGAGGGCCTCATTCACAGCAGAATCTAGGGAGCTCCATTTGATGGGTGCTTTACACACGGATATATTCTTCAGCGAGAGGCTTCTCCTGAACTCTGTAGATTTGAGAATCAAACTCACCAGATCTAACGATGCCTTTACTCTCATGTGTGCAAATGACTCTACATACCGTCTAAAAATACTGGGGGCTTCACTTTTTATCAAAAAAGCCACAATCACTCCTGCGGTGCGTTTGGGGCATGCTGCGGCTCTGCTGAGAGGTAACGCCCTCTACCCCCTGTCACGGGTGAATCTAAAGACATATAGTATACCGGTTAATTCTAGAATATGCAACCAAGAAAATCTCTTTTTGGGTAATATGCCCAAGTACCTAGTATTGGGTATGGTACATCACGAAGCCTTCACCGGCAGGAGAGAGCTTTCACCGTTTAATTTCATTCATAACGACATAGAGTACCTGGCTTTATGTCAGGACGGGAGACAAGTACCAGCCAAAGCATTTCAACCCCAATTTAACCGGGGGTCGTCAGTCAGAGAGTTTTACAACATGTTAACTGCTACAGGGAGACACATGAAAGACTTGCCTCTAAGTATAGACAGAGATGATTTCGAACAAGGATACTCTTTATTTGTGTTTAATTTAACTGCTGCTGAAGATGCCGATGCCTTATCCCCCATCACCAGCGGTAGTTTAAGATTGGAAATGAGGTTCAGAGTACCGCTGCCACAGACTACCACTTTAATCGTATATTCTTGTTTTGATTCGATTCTGGAGATTAATTCAAAACGACAAGTGCTGGTAGATTATTACTAAGAAGACTACAACATGAATAATCACCAACTGGATAGTCTCATGCAGAATATGTTAGGTGGTTCTTTTGGGGGGGTATGGGCCTCAGACCAGCTACCCCGAGTAAAACAATTATTTAGATGCCCTGTATACATGATTGTCAACACCCACCCCTCCCACATGCCCGGAGAACACTGGCTAGCAGTGACTTTAGAGGCTGGGGAAGGAACTTTTTTTGATTCTTTCGGATTTCCCCCCGATTTTAGTCATTATCCTAAAAGCATCCTGCAATTTCTAGAAACACAATGTGCAACTATTTTATACCATAACCGGCAACTTCAGAATGTCATGTCTACAGCCTGTGGTCAACACTGTGTTTTTTATCTATGCAAAAGAGCGTCCGGGTTGTCTTACGAAAATGTGTTATCTTTATACCAAGATGATGTGATAAAAAATGATGCTGCTGTAACGAATTTTGTGAAAAAATACCAGAGGTGTGAGAGACGTCATAAAGACACTCATTTTAATCACAGTGTCTGTTCGCTACAAATGTTTAAAGATTGTTATAAAATGTAGAAATAAAAAAGGTCTGAAGACAAAATTAATTCAGGTGACTCTGTCTTTATTAGGAAATCATGAAATATAATACAACTTAAGGGGTTAAATGTAACCATCTGGGGCTTAATACTCTGTCTTGCCTTATCCTCTTCTTCTTCTTCTTAAGCAGGGCATTCTGAGGTTCTACAGCTGTTCCTAAAGTGTCCCACCCAGTAGTAACGGGAGATGTTTTTCTTCTTCTTTTTCGGGGGATATTTTCTCGATTTAGTTTACCCTCTTTGATTATGCGATATTGTTCACGAGCGTGAAGGTTTTGAAAAGCTGTTAAGGGAATGTTGATCTCACTCAGACTATTTAAAAAACCCCGCCAGCCCTTAGGCTCCTGGACATTTGTTTTATACGCGCAGGATAAATGTTTAAATAAATCTAAAACGTGGGAGCCTTTAACGGCAACCCCCTTGTCTATAAATTCCCCCGCTGGTGTCCATCCAGCTGTACTCGTGGTTAATTTCCTCATAATGTACTCGGCATTCTTGTGGTAACGCTTAGGGAGGTGCAGTAGAACATCGTTTTTTATTTTATCATCGGACGTGCCATCATTTTCTGCTCCTTTTACCACCCCCGTGTCTTCAGGTAGAGTCAGAGTAATATGTCTCTCCTCAAGCCCGTCTTGTTTGAGTAGGGTGAGATATCTTTGTAACAAGGTGTTGTATTTTATGATTTTTTCATAAGGGGGTAATCCTGGTTCGTTTAAGGTGGCTCTCATTTTTTCATCCAGAACATCTTCTGCAGTGCGTCTAATTGTTTCCTTACTGTGAGGGTTAGTTACACCATTCTGATTGAGCTGATTAAACTGGTGAGGTGTTAGCAGAAACATCTTTTGACTCATGGTCGAGCTAGCCCTCCTAAAAGTTGGCCTAAAATGGGGATCAACGCGCCGAGTAGCGGCAGTAGGAAACCTCCAGATTGCTTTCTTAAGGCCTTGAATTTAGTTTTTAAGTTGGTCTTTTTATTGGCCAAGAGTTTGAAAAATTTCTTTTGCTTCTTAAGCTTCTTATACTGAATGCCTGACAGGGGGATGTTACCTTTTAAAAGATTTAGAGACAGTTCACAGAGTGATTGAAGAAAATCCGTGGAGCAGTTCTCGAGAATATCCTTGCGCTTTGAAGGCGGGGCTTGACATAAGGCCCTCAACAGAGGCATGTTTCTTTTTAAACGGGCCGACATACTGTTTTTTCTCAAGTCTTCGTTTTTGGTACATAAACAACTAGCCATTGATTAGGTAGTGCTCCCGATCTAAGCCTGTAGATGTCTGGACAGGTGGGGGTCATGTCTACGATTAAGTAACCGTGAGGTTCCGTGGTGGCGTCTTCAAAACTTTGTAGGAAAAATGATTTATTACCAGGGTGTATTTGTTGAGCAAGTATGTTCATTTGTAGTCTGTCTCTGGGGTTTTTAAACAAGACCATGTAATTAGTATTCAAACTAATTGTGCGACTGTTTTTTCCTTGGTGAAAAACATTTTGGGTAAGCATGATAACACTCATATTTCTATGATGACGGTATTGGGTGAACAGTCTGACTACTTCCGGATGTTCAGAGGCCTGAAATATAACATCGTCTAAT
This sequence comes from Gymnodraco acuticeps, assembly GCF_902827175.1. Lineage (NCBI taxonomy): Eukaryota > Metazoa > Chordata > Actinopteri > Perciformes > Bathydraconidae > Gymnodraco > Gymnodraco acuticeps. The sequence continues at coordinate 2,129,130 of NW_022990313.1, forward strand.
ATAATCAGATGACTTTGGTCAGGAGGAAATAGCGATTCATCTTCAAATGATTCAGGCAGACCCTTGACGAATTTTATATTTTTATTCTTTTCCTGCAGTTCAGCATACATGGGCTGGAAAGAAGTATAAATCCACACAATATTTTGAGGCTGTACATCCATTACGTGAATACAATTTTGCAATACATTCTTGACAAAAAAAGTTTTTCCACAACCACTAGGGCCCACTACTAGACAGGAAAAAGGAACACGCAGTCGGGGGTCAAAATCAATTTGACTTGGTGAAAACATGTCGTCAATTATTTTCTCAATACCCAAAAGGCAAAGTATTTCCCCCGGCTAACAAACGTCTCTTGTCAAACACAACTCGGAACTTTTTGGTGAATGACACATTTCTCAAAGCGAAAACCTCTTTATTCCTTACAATGCTGTGCTGAGGGACCTCAATTACCCTTCCCCTCTCAGAGTTTTGAACGTAGCCCTCCACCAGGTCGGCCAGACTGTCAAAGTTCACTCGTTTGCAACATTCATGCGTTTGTGTGATGCCTTTCACGCGCATCACAACTTTTTTTTGATTTTTGGTCTGATAAGCATAACTTTTAGGGCCTGCTGAAACAAACTCTTTAATCGTATCGCCCCCCAGCTCGTCTGTCAGGTCCCCCAGATACACACCCATAGGTAGAGGGCTCTCTCCTTGTCTTGTCACATAGATTATGCTATCTGTGTCGTAGTAGAATACTCTGCGCTGTAATTTCTCCAATTCACTGTACAGTTTCAGCCTGGCATACGCTGTGGTAAAGGCGGCGATGAATATGTTATCCACCTTGTTGGGAGTAGAGTAACAATTTTCCCCGTAGCACCACTGAACTAGAGCCGTTCGGGGGTTGAGGAATGAGAAATACGTAACCTTATGTTTAGCTGAAAACAAGAGGTTAAGAAATTCTTCGGCTTTGGTCACAATCTTAGTCTGAGTCAGATTGCTTCTCTGGGCAAATTTACCCCAGAAACTGTTGAGACATAGTTTTGCCACTTGTCTTTTGGCAGGGTTTGATTTGATTTTATCTGCATCCAGCAAGATGCCCTGCTTAGCATGATAGTCTGCCACATACTTTTGTCTGCTCTCATCATCTGAGGCCTCTGAAGGGTAACCTGATGCTTCTTGTTTACCCTTCAAAAAGGTGTGTATATAGTCTACAAAAATGCTGTCACTTTTCTTCTCAAAATGCCACACCTCTGTGATCTGAGTCATCTTGTAACCCATATCCAGAGCTTTGGTGAATTCCGGGGTCACCCAAACCCCTGTTAATGCTCTTTCCTCTTTGCTATGCAAGCAGGCCCCCTGTTGGTTGTTAAGCTCTGCGCATGTGCGGCATAGAGTGAACACCAGTTTACCAGCTGCAGTTCGGTAGGGCAGGACAGGAAAGTACAGACCTCTAGGAGGTTCTACTGTGGCTTTGATTAACCCGAAATAACTGCGAGGGTCTTTGAAATCTCGGAATATGATCTGAGGGTGTCCAAGTGGATATAGGCCTGTGCAGTTTACAAAAGGATAGAGTGAGGTGAAATCGCAGTAATGAACCGATTCATCCACCGCTGCTGTGTGCCTCAACTTTACTGCACATGTCCTTCCCCCGTATAAAGCATCGCGGGGGGTCAGCGGTTCTGGTGCATTGTATACCTTGAGGAAAGCCTTCAAATCTTGATTGGATTTTTTCATCTCAACCCATGTATGCTCACGCATAACGTTCACTTTGGCCCCATGGACAGCCTCTAGCTCATGCAGTTTTGCCTCGCTAACAGCATGGAGATGCTCAAATGTGTGACCTATCAAGGGGTTTTTCTCATGCCCCTTATAGCAAGAGGGGCAGCCGTGATAGAAACAACCTAGAAATTCCCAGACAATCTTTTCCCCGGTAACTTCGGCAAACCCGTCTACGACGAAACGTCCCACTCGTTTCTCTCCTTCATTCAACGCATGTTGAATAAAAACACCTGCAGTCTGAGCTACCCACTCCAGCCACTGAATACCTGCGTCTGAGTACGTCTTGTTTTCACGGCGGTAGTCGTCGGGTGGGGGGATTGCCAATGTTTTGGGCGTTAGAAAGTTTGTGGTAAAAACTTTCATACAGGCAGAAGCTATAGTCGCACGACTAAAAGGATCAACTCCTGTCTCCCCGAGAAAACCTTTCCGAAATAATGCGGCCCCCTGGGCAAGAATGGCCACATCGTTTTTGCAGTAAAGCAATGCCTGCTCTCTAAAGTCAAAAATGCCCCGGCGTACCGTCTCATACCACGTGAGAAAGTCACTCTTTTCACCAGTTGTCATGCGTTCAACCCCATAACAGCGTGCGGGTGGATAAGGGCCTATATAACTCAGGTTAGCCTCGGAGCTGAAACCGTGAGGGAAGTACCCCTTGATTTTATCTCCAAACCCCAAAGCTTTTGGCATGTCTGCTAAACGCATAGACAGATAAGACAGTGAGTCTATGTACCTGTGGCCGAAATCCTCGTCAGTAAAAGAGATCACTTTACTTCCCTGCATTGTTAACGGGGGCTTTAGCCCCTGTGCAACCATTGCGTTGATAATGAAATAGCTGTCAAAACCCTTAGCATTGTGCGCGATGAATGTTGCATTCTTGAACTTTGGGCTCCTAAAGTGTGCCAGAAACTGCCGTGCACAGTCGATTCCTTCGCCGACCCAAATTTCACCCCCCAAGGTTTTTGTACAAACCAAGAAAGGTATATGTACCCCATCTGCCCCCGCCATTGTTTCAAAATCATAAAACACAATGTTGTCATTGTGTTCTGTCTCTTTAGGCTGCACTCCTATGTAACACAAATGTTTTTCACACCCGAGCGTAGAAGTAGATGGTAATTTTTCCTTGCATGTCCTACATTTTTTCGTCACACACTTGTGTGTTTTATCTGCTTTACTCTTGGGGGTGTAGTAAGAAAGTTGGCAATCTGCACACTTTTTTGTGTAAATCACAGTTACTGGCAATGTCTGTTGATCTCTGTTTCTGCTCTTTATGTCGAGAATGACAGCCGACTGTACGGCATGTTTTGTTGCAGTCTTTACAAAAGATGGGTTTAAACTCTGCCAGGGTGCATGCAGGGTCAAGGCAGACATAGCAATGCCCAGTACAGGAGTGACTCCATTGAGAACTGTACCCTGTATAGCAATGCTCACAGACATACGGAGAGCCTAAAAACCCCTTCAAGTTCTTCACACCATAGTAATGGTTGTGTAGGAGGAACAGAAACACAGTTTTGTCTCGTTTGGGGGCGTCTGTCTGAAATTTACAAAGGGTTCGGTCGTCACCGTTTCGGTAAAAAACCACTATCTTACAGTTTAAGCTGTCTTCGAATTTATCAATGTCGCTGAATGTCACAGCTGTATGAGCTGTCAAACCCGCCATATTCTGGATCTCTTTACCGCGCTTGACCCCCTCATTATCAGTGAGGTTATCGTGTAACAACAGTGCTAAATTAATAGCAAAACACAGCTGGTTGGAGGAGTTCTGAACAACGTAAAGAAAACGCGCCTTCTTTTTAACAATCTCACTGTCTAACATTTTACTAATCATCCGTTTACCCTGAACCCCCCCACGGGGGGCCTGAACAATTTGAACCACGAGCTCCATGTTGCCTTCTGCCATTACCATGATATTCGATTGCATGGCTTTGAACAGCCCCTCCTCAAAATCATCCAGATTATCATCGGGACCATTTAAAATGGCTGATACATTAACCCTTAGTTCTTCACCACGTAACTCAATTTGTATGATATCTTCTCTTTCTGCCCGTGCAAAAGCATGTGCACGCATGTTATGCACATTGTTCATCAGACCCTGAAAATAGACTCCAAAGTCTGCTTCACCCCCAATAGGCGGTAGGACTAGAGACTGTCTCATTTCTATGTTACCGAATACAGGTCGAGAGATAACACTTGGCTCGGCATCTCTGCTAGTGCCTCCTCCTCCTCCTCCTCCTCCATACTGTGACAGGGGGCCCGGTGATTCCGAAGCATTCGGGGTGTCATTCTGATCAACATGTCTGTTACTTTGCATGGAGCAAGCGGGTGATTCTGAGTCATTCGAGCTGTCATTAACACACCCGTCATCTTGCATGCTGGAAACGGGGAGGCAGGCGTGGGGCGAAGCTTCGCTATTTTGTCCATCCAGACGGCGGGCATTGTCTAGAGGCTGCTCTAAAAGCCCTCGGTCTGCATAGCAGTCTATCACCCAATCCAAGGCACCGCCTAATGTTTTTGTTGGACTGCTTGAATTTGTTTCTGACAAGGCCGCGGGCTCGTTTACAGCTGACCCCTCGTCATTTAACTCACTGTTGCTGCCTGAACACTGCGGAAATGACAGGTCCCTATATCTGAATTCATCATCATCATCACTGCACAATTCGTTTACATCCGGTAATACATGCAGAAAGGACCTTTCTCCATCTGTATAGGGGCTTGTTTCTGTCAAGGGCGTAGGCTCGCGTACATCTGTTATTGTGTCATTTAGCTCACTGTTACTGTCTGACCACTGTGGAAATGACATGTCTTCGTACACAAAGCCCTCACCACTGCATAGTTCATTTACATCAGGTAAACCCTCGATGAAGGACTTTTCGTCGTCTTTTAAATCATCCATGCTTGACCGTTTTTAAGAAATCACCCCCGCAAAAAAAAACAAAACATAAAAACAAAAAAAATCAGTGGCACCGCTGAAGAAACATTTCACTTTGCTTCTACATTCATGGACGTAAAGTCAACATACCTGGCGGATACATCAATAACAGTTTTACATGTGATCTACGTGTAGCTTATTCAGATGGTGTGGCCTTAAAGCAGACCTTAACAAACAGCGTTTGTCCTTTTGATAACGGGGTCCTCCCCTTCAATTGCTCTATAAAAGAAAAGAAAAGAAGAGGGTATAAGCATGTTTTTTAAAATACTCCAAAACAAAATCATTTAGCTATCATCTTTTGTATAAGCACACCTAAAAAAGCATTTTTTACCTGGTAGGTTTGAATTGTCAAAAACACCGTCTGTGTTGAGATGACTTGTTGAACAGATCTGCGCTGAGCTGAGACCATGCAGGCCGCCGGAGGGGTTGCACCACCTTTTTAGAACAAGTGAGTACGTTATTCTGGATACTTACACCTGAAAGAACATATTTAATTTTTAAGAAATATAGCTAAATACACTTATAGTAAAAAAAATGTACACCACATTATTTGTACTTAGAACGATACTTCATTAAAGCTTCTAAATAATTACATAATAGAAAAACACAGATGCATAGAGGTTATTTAACACACACACACACACACACACACACACACACACACACACACACACACACACACACACACACACACACACATCAAGCAGCATTAACTAACTATATGCTATTATAACATAAAAAATAAAAGTACTTACCATATATTTTCAAAATATCTGGGCCTTGACGGGGAAAAGCGACGAGAGGCTGCCTAGATGTTTTCGGGGTTACTTATAGACCACAATATGTAAATGATTCTAAAAACAACCAATGGGGTTATTCCTGATTGTTTAACAAATTAGCATTATATTGTATTTGGTTTTTTATGGTAGAGCAAATACTTTTTTATTTTAGGCTATTCTCCTGTATATATGTATGCGTGTATATGTGTATATATATATATATATATATATATATATATTTATATATATACATATATACGCATACACATTACAAAAAAAAACATGTAGATAGTTACATGAGAAAATAATGTAACTGCTTTCTCTGTTTTGCTCTGACCATCTGTCCTGAATTCGGAGACTTTTGTAATTAGCAGCCTCAGACCGTCTCCTCACACACACACACACACACACACACACACACACACACACACACACACACACACACACACACCATTTGCCCCGCAGAGGATGTCGGGGGGTTTTATGGTCCCCACACCTGTCTTGACTGTTCATCAAACTTTTCACGGCAGAGAATAGCAGAGAGCGAGAGAGAGTTAGTGAGATTGACAGTACTTTTACAAATATATGGTTGTATATTTCATGTTATTTGCAAGTATTTGTAAGTTACAGTCAATACTGCTGTATACAGGGGCACAGGAAGTGGTTAGGTGGCGGGACCTTGCTCTTTAGAGCTGAGACATTACTTTTAAAATATATGGTTGTATATTTCATGTTATTTGCAAGTATTTGTAAGTTACAGTCAATACTGCTGTATACAGGGGCACAGGAAGTGGTTAGGTGGCGGGACCTTGCTCTTTAGAGCTGAGACATTACTTTTAAAATATATGGTTGTTACATTTCATGTTATTTTATTTTGAAAACCGGAAGCGGGGGCGACCGGTAGGGGCAGCATTTTTATTTTTATCATTTTTAAAATATTTTTTAATTTTATTTTGAAAAACCGGAAGTGGGGGTGACCGGTAGGGGCAGCATTTTTATTTTTATCATTTTTAAAATATTTTTTAATTTTATTTTGAAAAACCGGAAGTGGGGGTGACCGGTAGGGGCAGCATTTTTATTTTTATCATTTTTAAAATATTTTTTAATTTTATTTTTGAAAAACCGGAAGTGGGGGCGGGACTTCCGGCGGAAGGGGCGGGGCTTATGGAGGGGCTTAGCCGGAAGTGGGCGGGGTTTAGTCGGAAGTGGGCGGGGCTTAATAAGTAGGGAGAGGTGTGACCTGTCACTTTCTATGCATACTAATGAGATTGAAGTGGTATGTGTATAACTACTGATGCGTTCAAGTGCATTATTCTGGCACAGGAAGATTATGTTACAGGACATTAACGATAAAACAGAATATTGTTGTTCTATTTTTAGACACATCTTGCGATCGACTGGGAATCTCCCCGCGATCGACCGGTTGGGCACCCCTGATCTAGAAGATAAAGAATAATCATATGGGAAGTCATTATCTTGGGCATTCCATACAAATCATAGGTTATCTGCCCAATATATCCATGTTTAATGATTAATAAAGAACTGAGTAAATTGCAAAAGTGTAGTCCCCTGTACCTCTTTGGCTGATTCCCGATCAGCGTGGACTCTTTTCACTCCACTGTCTCTCTCAAGAACTATTCTTGCATCTGATGAATCAGACACCGCAGAGGATGAAGCATTGGTCACGGAGAATGAGGTGTCTGAAAGGTCCGACTCCAGCAAAGTGTGCGATACATTTTGAAGCACAACTGCAAGATAGATAAAAGAATGACATACTCAATGAAAGAAGAAAAAAAACATACTTTCAGCCCTCCAAACGATGTTACAGGGTAATCTCAGCAAAAACTCAGTAGGGATGGGTCCCTGATTTTCCATTGCGAGTCTGAATCTTACCTGAAGACTGTCCTGTGGACACTTTGACTGTAAGGTTCCCTGCTTGTAAAAGCTCTTCAAAGACATCTGCATCCACCTCTGTCCCTGATTCATCAGTCAAGTGCAGCTCACTCTGTAGTGGTAAACCTAACTTTTCTATGACTGAGAGAGAATATTGAAATGTACCACCTGACAATATTGGTACGTTTAACTAAAACAAGATTCATTTCTTAGACTCAAACAATCAGTGATATGTATTCAAGTTATCCATACCTTTCTGAAGAAATGTACTGTAGCTTTCATAGCCTTCTTCAGTCTCAGCCACTTTCACATATTTCTGGCTTTCGCCATATCTTACTTTCACCAACATGGTGTCCTATAAGAATACAAATGTATTAGCAAACATATTACAGAAATATCTAACAGACCTGTTGCTACAAAAATATAATTATGCATTTAAGTGTCGTTGAAATAATTTAGCAAAATGCTAACAGTGGAGCTCAACACCAGTGGCTAACGATAGCAGTATTACTGACATGTGGAGCTGAACATGCTAACACGTGGAGCTAAAAACCCGTGGCTAACGATATCAGCTAATATGACTGACAAGTTGAGCTATTAGCTGCTATCGTTAGCCTTGGGTGTTTAGCTTCACATGTTAGTAATATATATTAAAGTAGCATATATTAGCCTCACATCTAATTCATATTGCAGGAGCTACTATTGTTGGTCACAGGTGTTTACCTCCACGTGTTAGTTAGTAATATTAGCTACTATGGCGTTTAGCTCCACCTGTTAATATGAGTTGCTATCGTTAGCCGCAGGTGTTTAGCTTTACTTATAGCAGCTAAACTTACTAACACTTTAAGCTTACAACCCGCGGCTAACAATAGCAGCTAATATACTAACACATGGAGCTAAACGCCCCAATAACAGACTTTGTAATGATATTAAAAAGATGTTAGGCTAAACACCCCTGGCTAATGATAGCAGCACATATTACTAGCATGTGGAGCGAAGACAGCAGTCAATGTAAAATAATTAATATTTATGTAGCTGAAGGTAAGCGCTGTTCAGCTAAATAAATAAATACCTGTACTAGGCTACTGGTTCGAAACATTTACTTACACTTTGGTCAGTTTATCCTCCAAATAGAATGTGGTGGTATGCTCCTCCGATTTGGTCTCCCGCCTCGACTGCGCGCACACACATTCACAGTCACGGCCACACCCAACAGAGCAACAGCCAGTGATCCACAGAAAGAGAGATTGTAACACTGGCTATGTAATTAAATCAACACTCTAGAGTTGTTTGGAGAATTCAACAATTGACTCCCTGTTTCAACACCAACTCGTTTTGAATAATAACTATCTTGGAGTTGAATGACACTTAAAATGAGTTGAAACAACTCTATATTTAAATTTCCAACTCCAACACTGAAAATATAACACTTTTGATTTTGCTGTGTAGTTGTGCATTTTATGTTCCTGAATTAAAGGTCAAAGTGGGAAAGCGAGCAAGTGATCACATTGCAGTATACACAGTAGAGATGATGGCTATCTCACTAGCCCTTCAGTGGGTAGAGCAGGGGTCTTCAACTAAAATTCAACGAGGTCCAGTTAGAGAAAATCTCCCCATGCAAAGGTCCAGAACATCAAAATGTCTAACTTGCTTCATGAATTAGTGTGATATATATTGAAGTGACCTGTAGCTTTATCAACGTCTGCATGTAATCAACAACTGACTGCCAATCAAATAAAGAAAGTACAATTCAAAAACAACTAGCACTTACGTATATTCTCCTTTTTGTTCTAAACCATCTAAAACCTTCCATAGATCGAGAAATTTGCGCTGAGAAAAGACGGAAAAAAATCGTGTCGGCTTCTGATATGGCGGCCATTACTGAACTCACGAAGTCTCGCAAAATATCGCAACTGCTCGCGAGATCTGTGTGACGTCAAGGGAAGCTAGCGATGTGATTGGCTTAGACATAGTGGACAACGTGGGCTGCTGGTCGCCATATTGGATATTTGGTAGTGTAGCTCATAGATATATATATAAACATGTTTATATATATCTATGGTGTAGCTAACTCCTTTGTTTGGTATACGGCGTCACGGCCCGGGTCATGTAAACACAATGCCGCGGGGCTTTAAATCCAGTAAGGTGTGGGACCATGTGACGAAACTGCCGCTTGATACTGCGAAGTTATAACCTGTGCGGGAACGTGATCAAGTGCGCTGGGGGAACATCGAACATAGCGAGGCACTTGAGGAGAAACCACAAAATAGAAACTACTCCACATGCGGCCTCAGCCACATTGGCGGCGATGTTTGGCGACCAAAATAACAACGATCGAGGTAAGCTGAATAATACTTTTTGGAGGATTTTCAGTTCAGGAAATAGGCTTGTAAAAAATTGGCATTCTTAGCATTATAGCAAGATATACTAGTAGTAGCATCGGTCCGACTAGCCGACTAGGGCGTTTATTCAGCGTCATCTTTTCTTGTGCGGGGAGCAAAACAATGTACCTAATGCAAGGCTAATGCAAGGCCTTTCAGCAAAGTTTTAGGGATTTAGGCTCAGTCAGCTCAGGGACTGTTTGGTTACTTTAGTTTGGTAAATGAAATAAATGTTTGAACTTTGTAGTAGTTCACTGTAGTTGATGTCATAAGTCATTTGTAGACTAAGTGGCAAAAAAATTTTTTTTACATTTGTACTTTGTAGAGAAATGAAGGGAGCACAATAAACCTGACGAGTTTGAATTTGAGTTGATTATGAGTCTATTTTAAACTTAAATATTGAAGTTAAAAGCATCAATCTGGTGCACTTTGAGAGCAACATTAAGAGATCTATGGATACATCTCTCAACACCCATATGAAACAGAACTGTAAGCATATTTTTCTTTTTGGATATTTTACAAATCACTCCCCTTTTAAACTCTATTCTTGTTATTTTTAACAACTTTTTTGTTACTGTCATATAGTATTTTATACCTGTTTTTCATTTAGTCTCATTAATAACTATAATGATCATATCAAGGTGTGCCTTAACCTCACTGAGCTGAGGTTATTTGAGCCTCTCAGGAGAGAGCTCTCTTCCACCTGGTTGTAGAAAAGCTCTTTAAATTCGTTAGCATAGCTAGCTAACCAGATGCTAAAAACAACAGATCGCCACTGTGCTTACAACTAAAGACACAGCCACGTAAACACTGTGGCATGTGTACGGCTCCTTATGGGTACTGCAATATTTGAAGGGCTGGAGCGGCGTTCCGGTGCTCTCTGTCAGCACTCCTTTCAGACGAGACATACCACGTGAAAACACGTTACGCTCGTGTTGTGTTCAAGGAACCTGTCCTTGGCCAGGAAAAACAGATACTCACTTGTTTAATTATTTTTGCGGTCTAGATTTCTTCTTCTTTTTTGAAGTGAGAAGTTGTCCGTCAGTCGGACTGACGGACGGACTCCCCCCACCCCCAAAACGAAAACTCTTCGGTTCTCCACGAATTACACAAGTCACCCAAATCAGCGTTAAAAAAGCGGGAGGCGCCGAAAAATCCCATATTAATGTATTAATTATAGCTCCGGGTCCGTATAGGTCGGCGTCTGGGTCCGGATCCGGACCGCGGTCCGCCTGTTGCCGACCCCTGGGGTAGAGGAAACACAGCCAATGCGAGTGTTCATTTGCTCTGACTCCAGCGCAGCTCTGGAGAGTATAAACAACTTCTCTTCAGAATGTCGTCAGGATATTTGACATGACATTTTACACATCATGTTTAGGTTAGTTCATCTGGGAATTGTTGTTCAATTTGTGTGGGTTCCAGCGCATGTGGGTATTAGAGGGAATGAGGTAGTGGATCAACTGGCAAAATGTGGTTTGAAAGCAAACCAGATTGATATAATGGAACCCATCAGTAGAGCAGAAGTCAAATCTGTTACAAAAGTGGTTATCAACCAACAATGGCAAAACCTATGGGACAGTAACACTAAAGGAAGACATTTATACCAGATACAAAGGGAAGTGGGAACGGAAAGTACTCGGGGGAGTAGTAGAAGAGAACAGAGCATTAACAGCAGGATAACATTGGTACACTCTGGATTAAACTCATCACTACATCTGATTGGAAAACATCCAAATGGCAATTGTGATGGTTGCCAACAACCAGAGACAATACATCATGTATTTTTTAGCTGCCCGGAATATACAAGGCAAAGACTCATTCTGAAAACTGCACTGGAACAACTCAACGTCAAGGACATGGATTTCAAGTCAATATACGAAAGTAACTCAAGAAATGAAGCAAACAAGCTGATCTTCAAGTTCCTCAAAAGCACTGGTCTGAGGACAAGGATTTAATATGAACATTATAACTCAACAGTAGGTGGCGATATATGCTCCAAGTGGAAGCGATTCACCATTAAAGAGAAGAAGAAGAAGTGTTCTGCACAAAACCCATACTCATACATGGGGATTACAATCTCTCTAGAATCCCACTACATACCCATCCCCACATACAAATGGACAGTTACCCCAGCCCAGAGCTAAAGCTCTGGGGCAGGCATCCCTACAGCATCCCTACAGCTCAAATAGTCATCCTTTCTGTTGGACTCAACAACAGGGAACAGGATGCCCACCTCACCACCCTGAAACAACTCTGATCCATCTTCAAACTTGCCAGAAATACCTTCCCCGGAGCGACCCTCTACTTCCCACACATCCAGTACTCACTGTTGTGTTCACAATTCCAGAAAAACGACTTCTAAGTTTAACTATTTATTGTAAAGAGAGCAAAATATATATATCACTTGGCCAAGGACTCATCACGTCTTGGGGAATCACAGGCAGCAAAGCTGTAATCTGTGAGTCTATTTCCAGACAAGAGCCTCGAACCTTGTGCGTGCATACATTTTTATTACACCGGGCGTTGCCCGTACATTTATGATTGGTTGAGACTAGCTGAAGAGATACCGTGGTTTAGACTTAGAAAAAAGTCTCTTGGCAACACGATCCTCCAATCAGCATTCGGCCGGCCTGTGGAAGTCCCTCCCTGGCGCCATCATACGCAATTTGTTTTTTCTGAAGCTTTCTGCAGATATAGTGGAATCTTCATAATGCTGCTTCCTAGCTGTGTGTGGGAGCGATGTCCCGTTTATGAATAACTCTTTGTATTCTGCCAGTGTCTGCACCTGATCTTGCTACTCTATTATTGCAGGCTAAAACTTTCTTATGAGACTATTTGTTTTCCTATCCAATCCATCAAACCTTGGGATTGGTGATCTTGTCTATTTATTTTATAGTCATAGCCATCTCATGAGCACAATAAGCATATCATGTAATAATAAGAATCCCTCTTGTAATGTTATATAAAAATAGACTCCACATCACCCTTTTTTAACCCCCAAGCAGCAATCCAACCTGGTCATCATTAACAATAACCGCTTCACAGACGCCAAACACCTCACAGGAATCCCGGCAGACATTTTCACCTCCAGAGCAGACACATTGGTCCACAGAATCAGCCGCACTCATTTTTCACACCTGGTTGCAACAGCTACAGATACATTTCTAAACAGTCCCCAACCCGGCACACACCACAGACACACATTACCCAACACATCCTGACCAGACCGACCTCCCCGCACACCCCAACTCACTTTCCACAGTCCTCAACCTGTCCAAACTGTTTACTGTTTCCTTTCAACAGTGTGCACTCTCAGGACGGAGAAAAGGGGCTTTACTCCATGTACTTCCTGGTTCCCAAGAAGACAGGAGAATTCAGACCCATTCTGGATCTTCGCAGCCTGAATCAGCACATTGCCTGCGAAAAGTTCCATATGTACACCAATTACTGGAATTAGGGCAGCCGGGCGATTGGTTCACAACCATCGACCTGAAGGACGCTTACTTTCATGTCGAAAATTGCTCCAAAGCACAGAAAGTATTTGCGTTTCGCCTTCCAGGGTGGTAGCCTACGAGTACAACAGACTACCGTTAGGCTACTCCCTATCAGCAAATGTGTGGCCACAGCGCTTCAGCCGCTTCGCGACCATGGCATGAGGGTTTTATAATACGACCTCATAGTCATGGCCAGGTCCAGAGAAGAGGCAAACACAGCCCAATTGATCCAAGTGGATTGCGGTCAATTGGAAGAAGAGCAGTTCCATACCTCACCAGCAGGTGGGGTATCTGGGGGTTTTGCTCGATGCAGGCAGACTACGTGCCACCCTGTCAGAGAGCAGACAGGCATCCCTGCTTCAGGCAGTTTGCAGACTGCGACAGGGGGCAACAGTGACAGCTTTGACCATCATGCAGACTCTGGAGCCTCATCCCAATACCCCTCCGACTCCTCTCTTCCCCTCCTCCGGTACTTGACCCGGAAATCGATCAAGACACGCCATTTTGAAGGACGTCCCAATAGCTGAAATGCACATGGAGGAGTCGAGGAGGGGTGCGGGAGGAGACGAAAGGGCGGATACACGAGAGCAGACTACGCAGAAGTGTTTTCACTACAGCTGGTCCATTTCAACAGAGGAAAAGCGACAACTGGAAGATGAGTGAAAAAGTGCTCACAGCTCCGTGGGAATTATTATGTGCAATTCATTTCACAATTTAAGTGATGTTTAAAGATTTTGAAGCCATTATTGTGGGTCATTAGAAAATAAATGTTAACACATGCAATGCACTTTTTCTTTTATAGGGACTGATGATGAGACCCTTAACCTGATACAGCTGCGGTCTGAACATGACCACCTGTTCACAGGGAGGAAGCGTAGTGCCAAAAAAGCATGGGAGTAAGTTCTCTGAAGTTGTAAGTTAAAAGTGTAACTGTTTTCACCTAATGATTTTTATGGATGTACATACATTTCTTTGCTCAGGGAAATACTTAAGAAAATGGGACTGCAGGGACCTGTCAGCCCTTCCCAGGTGTCCAAGAAATGGGACAATTTAAAACGGAAGTATAAGGTGTGGTAACAATGTTGTTTAGCACCGAGATGTTTTCTGCTCTTTAAATGCATGATTTGTGTCATGCATGTTGCCTAATCACTGAACACAGTATAGCCTATGCTTGTGTAATATAATTTCAAAGCCTGTTAACACTTAATTTATTTTAGGAGCTCAGGACCCCAGCCACTGGGACGGACCAGGGAGAGGCCATGCATGAGGCTATCGGGGGGAGGCCATCTATTGAGCCTCCTATCCTCTTTGACTCATGCGATGGGGAGAACCCGCCACCTGCGGCTGCTGTGGCCTCTGATGGATCGACGGCTGCAGCTGTCCAGGCATGGGAGGAGGAGGAGGAGGAGGAGGAGGCCCAGCCTGGCTCAAGCAGCCTTGACGTTGAGCCATCACCCCCTGCCACTCCACCCCCCAGAAAGAAACAGAAGGAAGATCCACTCCTTGATTTTGTGAAGGCGGAGGCTGCCAGGGAAGAAGAGAGGTTCAAGGCCTCTCAACAGGCGAATGAAGCATCAACCAAAATATTCCTTGACCTTTTCAAAAAGCTTGTGAACAAATAACTTGTGTGCTGTTCATGCATGTGATTCAGTTTGGCTTTTAGGAGTGGAAGTATTTTGTATGGCACATGAAACTTATGCTAACATCTAAAGAACAAGAAATATTCACTTTCAGATGAGAACATCTACATGTTTTAAAGTGTCATACAATGGCAGAGTGAAGGATTTGTACACACTGGTTTCAAAATGCACTATTTAAGGCAAAGTAACAAAGCTATGGGTTGGAAAACAAACGCTAACATGAACCACTCTGGTATCATGGTTGGTCTTAAAAAGTTGAGAACAAAACTCTGCAAAGTGGTTATCCCTCAGTCAACGTCTTGCATTTTCACTCTTTTCAACCAATCATCTGCACACACTGAAATACTTGAATATCATTTAGATTTCACATCACATGATACAATGGCAGTTGTTATTTCTCATCTTGGATCAATTTACATAAAACACATGTATGAGGATATTGCACAATTAAATGATGCATGAGGCAGTAGACTGATTTTGAGCACATGTTTTATTTTGACATACAAAATGTGGAAGAAACTCAAAATGTATATGTGCCAGGGGAACACAAATGTATCACAAAAAATACAAAATCCTATATGTAATCGTGATCCTCCAATTCTCTTGGCTGCACATCTGGAGCTGAGACCTGTGCTGCCAGTCTGTCACGCCAGCCATTTGCACTCCGTTCCCCCATGACTGGACGAGGTGCAGGCACATCCAGATCGTCCTCAGTTTGGAGAGGTTCAAGGACGTCCCCAGCTGTCAGGCAAATGTAATGCAAGACAGCACATGCAGTGATAACCATTGGGGCAAAGGTGTAGCATGAACAGACCCTGGATAACCTGCGAAGATGTTCAGGAATTTGCCCTTCCCGTCACAGATGGCCTGGAGCTGAATTTAGGGGAAGAGCTTCCTGTTGACATAGTCCTGCCCTCCTGGTCCGAATGTGGCAGCCATCTATGGCCGCAACACACTTCGCAAACCCTGGACTGTTTGCCAGCCGCTCAAAACCAGCGGCCACCTCATGAAGGTCCTGGTGGGAGGGCAGTGTAATCACCACTTTTCGCAGAGCTGCAATTTTTGCCGTCCCAATGTGCACCACTCTGCACACAGTGGACTTGGGAACCTGAAATGCACGGCACACCACACTATACAAGAGCCCATGTGCCAACTAATACACAGTGATGAATATAGTTATGGTATGCCCCCAGCCATGGTTCTCCTCGTCTGGCAGCAACTGCATCAGGGCCTCTAGTGACCTTCGGCTCAGACGGTAATCTGCAACAAGGTCCCGTTCTCCATCCAAAAACAGATGTAGCACTGGTACTGATGGATTTATTTCACAGTACCTTGTTGCCGGTGCATTGTCCATCTAGAGAAGAAGAGAAAGAGGCTGATTAAATATTAGCCAGTAAACAAAGCAATAAGCAGTACAATCACATAATGCGTAGTAGAAATAACATCTTCAAGTTATTAATTACAAAATGTGTTGCATGTCATTACTTTTGTGAAGGCTTTACATTCAACCATGTCAATGTTACTCCACTTTGCTTCAGACATGCCAGACAGTGCAAACAAGTAAGAAGTGAAGAGAGTAAAAGGCCCATTATTAAACTAGTCCTGTTTTTCTGTGTAATTGTCAGATTTACACTTCTGATAGGCCTCTCCCCAACGAATAGAATACAGGCCTGGTACACTCTTTCCCTCCAAACATTTCAGGCAGAACAAAGAAACAACTAATGAGATGAATATGGACTTTTCACCTTAAAAATTATGTAATTGGTTGAAATGTAATTTTCTGCATGCTCAAGTGTACTTATGTTATTGTATTACGCTACAATTCTTAATTGTAATCCTTTGTTTATCCTATGAAAAAAGACTGATTAATATAAGTGTAAACCTAATATAATTGGTTTGATAGAGAGAAATTTATGTTTATTTTAAATGTAAGTGTAAAATTAGCCACCTTGTGTTAAATGTGCACTACTTTAGATGTTCTCTGAGCCATCACCACAACAGGCAACAGGTCTTTCAAAGTTGTTAAAATTACCTCATGTAGGAGCAAAACAATTCGTCTCATTCGCGCTCTCCAGCGCTGTGAACACAGTTGTTCTTGGTGCATCATATTTCGGATTCGATGCCATGTCGCCAGGGCGCACGGAACAGTTTTCATAGCTTTCAAGTTAAGATCTTTCACTTTGTCGTGTCTTTGGCGAACTAGACGATCCACACCTGGAGCTTTTATACCATGGAGCAATGCAGGCCTCATTATTTAATTTGTGCACCAGCTGGTGTGCCTGGCATCTTTCAAGTCATTGGATAATGCAGATATTGTAAAAGGTATGTTTAATGATCTTGAACGTCACTAAAACATAGTTATTAAGAAAGCTATTTCATAAATGGCTAGATCTTGATAAATAACAATTATTTGTATTGTTTTGTGTTCAAATTAGGGCTGTCAGTCGATTAAAATATTTAATCGCGATTAATCGCATGATTGTCCATAGTTAATCGCGATTAATCGCACATTTTTGATCTGTTCTAAATGTACCTTAGAGGAATATTTTTCAAGTTTGTAATACTCTTATCAACATATGAGTGGACAAATATGCTTTATGCTAATGTTTATTATCATATGAACAATGAAAAATATTCTCATGAATATTAAACACAACAACCTCTGAACATTACAAATATTCGCCTCAATTCAACCTGGAACCTCTCATACAATAAAAATGGTGTGTGTGTGTGTGTGTGTGTGTGTGTGTGTGTGTGTGTGTGTGTGTGTGTGTGTGTGTGTGTGTGTGTGTGTGTGTGTGTGTGTGTGTGTGTGTGTGTGTGTGTGTGTGTGTGTGTGTGTGTGTGTGTGTGTGTGTGTGTGTGTGTGTGTGTGTGTGTGTGTGTGTGTGTGTGTGTGTGTGTGTGATCGTTGGAGCTATGTGCAACTCAAGGCATATGCTCGAACGGGAGCTGCCTGGACGCTGCAATCATGTTGCGCCCACTATCCGTGCTGAGTGTGCTGACTTTTCGTACAATGTCCCACTGTCTGGCTACCTGCATAAAGTCAAGTGCTCGGCGCAGTTGTGGCGAAATGTCGCTCCTCTGTTTTCATTGAAACAGCTCCTTATATCCGTTGGCGCAGCTAGCTAGCACCAGATGCTAACAACAACAATGCACGTAAGGTCTCTCTCTCGCTCGCTCGGGCCACACATACACACACCCTCCCGGTCCTCCCAATAGCCAGTCGGTGCCTGCCGGTGAGCGTGGAAGTGTGGTCTGCCACAAGCGGGCGGCAGCATCAGCTTGTAGATGGTATTTTAAACTCGATGCGCTCTGAAACTACGGGGCGGTCGAGGAAAAAAAATACACATGCGTTAATCGCGTTACAATAATTAGTGGCGTTAACATTTTTTGCGTTAACGCGTTATTAAAGTTCAAATATTCAGTAGTTCAATTATTTAAAATGCACAGTCCTGAATGTGGGTTTGTGGTGAATGTGGAGATCTACAGGACACACATGTTCAGAGTAAAGGCTTTCACATTATTATAATTGTATTGAAATCTAGGCTACATTTTACACCACAACGGAACACAAAAGCAGGACCAACCATCATACATTGAATTCCTTCAGTGAATTCAGTTAACCTGATGAGAGGGGATACAGCTGTGCACATGTCATCATTAACAGACGTCATTTAAAAGTGACGTTTGAGTGAACGAGGACATCCCAATTAATACCTGAGGACTCCTCTGTCCTCGTGTCTCTCGCTCGCATCTTACGGAGGCGGTTAAATAAGGTTAGTTAGACCAGTGGTTCCCAAACTTTTTGTGCCCAAGGCACACCAAAGGACAAGTAAAAATATCAAGGCACACCTATTGTGCAAAATAGCCCTTATAACACGTGTTATCACTCATATCATGTAAAATATCTGTAAATGTGCATAATTATTTGCTAATGCCAAATAAAATGTGACAAAGACAACTATATTACTCATGAAATATTTATTAACGAAATATTTCAGAAATTAATTTGAAACTTTATCAAATTAGGCTTCATCAAAGCAGCAACACACTCATTTAAACCAGACAGGTCACAAAATTAAAAATGAGGCAAAGGAAACTCAGCAGAAATTCAGCACAGAGAACTGTCAATGCAAGGAAGCTGCATTGTCCATGGTCCTGAACTACAAATTATAAATGTAACATTTCAGCAATCAGCATTAAAACATGTGCTATTATAAATATTTTGCCTACTTACAAATTAGTGAGATACATGTGCCTGTCAGGGCGCGCAGAATTTTTTAATCTTTGGTGGCACTGAGGAGAGGGCGGGGAGAGGGCCACTCGCAAGTCCTGTTGTTCTTCATGTAAATCAGAGTAGAGCACGCCAACTCCAGAGATGGGGTCGTTACTAAAAAAATGTAATATATTACACTACTTCGTTACTATCTACATAAAGTAACTCGTTACTTTATGTAGATAGTAACGAGCACCTACGAACTGCGCATGCGTGAGTGGCAATAACTTTCCTTACCAGCAGGCGGCGGTAGTGTGTATTTGTCATTCAAAACAGGCAACAACCGGAAGACAGAGAAGAAGAACGGACTACGTGATATAAACAAACAACAAATAGCGTGCGGTAGCTTCACCTTAGCATGTATTCGTTGCAGGTGCTTGTTGAGGTTTGACGTGGTGTTTACAGCAGTGGATAACAGCTTCTGGCCTGGACACAGTTTGCACCTCACCGTCACATTCCTGTCTATTCTTCGGACGGACTCAAAATAATGGGCATACCTCCACCCCTCGAGAGTTATCGCTGACTCAGCCATGTTTATGCAGCACTGCACGTGGAGATGTGGACGCGCAAGTCGCACATATTACGTACATATAAACCTACAAAGTACTGATATAGTACATTAAAAAATAAGAATTTTTGTGTAGTTGTATATTGCAATAATAACGTATGGTTGTCACAAAATCCCACGGCACACCCGGACTTGCCTCACGGCACACCAGTGAGCGCGCACCACAGACACACAGCTGCTGCCCTGCCGCAGCACCGGAAGTGGAACTGCTGGGAGAAAAACTGACTATCAGAGATGTAACGTTATCTTTGATAATATTTCGTCTCCTCATTTTTCATCAACAAAAGTAAAGAGAGATTTTGGCATAGTTTTTATTTAGTAAACTACATTTTCGTCACTTTTCGTCAACGATATTGCATGTTGATTTCGTTATAGTTATTGTTTACTGCCGTGGGTGCCGTCTCGTCACCGTCTCTTTTTAGTCAAGGAAAAAAAGGCCGTTGACGAACATATTTCGTCATAGTTTTAGTCAACGAAATTAACACTACTTCCGAAAAACACTGTAAATAACATTAAAATTATATTAAAACTATTTATTTTGCGTTTTCTAAGCTGTTTTCTTGCTCTAATATTTCGTTGTGCATTGACTAGTGAAGGAATAGAGTATACACATATTTAAAAAACACGAGTCAACAGCAAGAGTGGTTGAGGAACGTGACTGAACTGTGAGCTGAGTTATGAGACAGGGAATTGAATAAAATAAGTAAAAGACGCATGTTGACACTAATACATGCAGACAAACCAATGACTAAAACATCATAAGGCTGTGCTTTCTAAAATCTGTCCGGGCTCCCCTCTCATCACCACTGCATGACTCCAATGCAACAGAGAGCCCATGTTACCAGGCTGATGCATAATCAATAGGACAAGCACTCTCCAAATAGGGTTTTAACTTTTATTGAGCTCGCTAAAGAATGTGGGCCCCGCTCTGCGTACAGGCGCTGCTCGGCTCTCTCAGACTTAACTGCATTTTGTCTCAGTTCCAGGAAGCTTTGAGTGCTGACCTCTGCATGCCATGACGAAAACGGTCGGTAAGAGAGTGTAGCGGAGCCCAATCGATACATGACAGAATAAAAAGGACACTTATTACAATTAACTGTGAAAAATGTCTTGCTTTCATTTAATAAAATAATCTTCTGCATTGCAGCTCCATATTTCTCAATTGTGACAGAGGCTAGGGAGTTGGATGAGAAGATCTATACCACTCTAACATCTGTATCGTAACAATGGAGATCTAGCTGAAATTAGCTTAGCGAACAAGACACACACTGCAAAATACAGAGGAAACTTCCTGGAGTTTCTGTTCGCAAACCAAACATGGTATATTGTGTCTAACTAATGTTCCTCCTGTAAAAAAATGGTCGAACACAAAGATAAAAATGCATACATTCATATATGCTGAAGACATCAAAACTATGAAAGAACACATATGGAATCATCACATTAACAAAAAAGTGTATAAGAAATCCAGAATATGATTTTCATTTTTTTCGTAGCCCCCTTTTGCCTTGATGACAGCATTGCACACTCTTGGCTTCTCTCAGTCAGCTTCATGAGGTCGCCACCTGGAATGGTTTTCAATAAACCTGTTAAGCCCCACGGACCCGCCGAAGGGGCCGAAACCACAACATCTGCAAGCAACAGTGTCTGAGGGCTTCTTAATATTTACTAAACTATGAATGTTTCATATCCATGTAACGGGAAGAAACTCAGCTAACTGATGATATGAACCCAGGGTATATGCAGGAATCCTGAAGTCAAATGTAATACCTTGTTGAAGACCGCATCGCCACTTTTAACCGGTTACAGTGACGACACACTTTACCTCACATTGACTATTGTTGGAGCAGATATCTCTGCTCCGCGCCGATCCTATATGAGTTTGCTTTAAAAGAAGGAAAACTCAAAACAACCAGGATAGGGGTTAAACAATAATCTGTTTTAATGATAAACGGTAAGAATACAAATACACTTCTCAAAGGGGTGGGCCCAGCCCCTGCTCTGGTCCAAATGCCAGAACCTTATCATCTTGACGGCAGGAGAAAAAGAGACCGACCCAAAGACAGAACAGGCTTACATGCAAAAAACAAAACAGGCGGAGCTGTGGTCAGGTTATCTCATTGGGAGATGTAAAAAGATGGCGTCTCTTAGCGAATCAGCGCGAGCCAGCCAGATAATAAACAAGTGTCTCTGAGGTGGTAGCAAAATACATCTGGTGTCCGTTATCTTCACATTCTTACATAGACTTTCACACACACCCTTTTCTGCAGCATTCCAGAGGCCTGAGCTGTGTTCAAAGAATATCCCCTTGCTTACAAAGATAATCATTGCATTTCTCATATTTCCAGCTTTTGTTTACACAGACTGCTATTATTTAATACAAAGTAATTAAGTACACACATGAATATATAAAAACACACTTCTTATATATCAGGGGACATTAAGATGAATATACCAAAAATACGCTGTATCAAACTTTCACTTCAAACTTTCAAGTTACTTCCATTTTCCCTCACTATATACAGTATTGATTGTCCTTCCTCCTTATCTTCCAACCACTTTGACGCAAACTTGCATTTCCCCATAACGATGTTGTTTAACAACCAGCGTAAACGGAGCTTTGCGCGCTATCAAGCAGTGAGCGTGCGATGTCCTGTTCAGATTACGTCAAATCCAACGGGATGCCATAAATAAACTACACAGAATCACACTACACACCTACGCCATGATTACATTCAGGCAGACTGTAGAATACAACCTCTTTGGACAATTTATATACTTATTGAAAACAAGCTACAAATGTAATACCTTGGAAAATGCCCTTTAATACTTTTTAAGACACTGCGGACACCCTGGAACAATTTTTAGCAAAAAAAAACACAATACTGTTAGAGTTTTGAGGTTTTTACAACCCAACTCGTCTCCGCGTGTCGTTTTGGCGAGTCCTGCTTAAAATCATAACAGGAAGGAAATCAGAGAACACCAGCATACCAGTTTAAACAATAATCTGTTTTAATTATAAAAGGTAAAAATGCAATGCAATATAATACATTACAACACAATATAATACAATACAATTATACTGTAATGTAAGGAGTAGGCCTACGCCCCGGTGAGATGATAGTGAACTGTTCATGAACTTGTCATGAAAAGTTCATGGAATATTAGTGAACCATATTCATGAACAGCTCATAAACAGCTCATAACAAAGTTGATGAACTGTTCATGAAAGTTCCATGAACATTAAATGGCACTAGGGCAGTTCATGAACTACTCATGAAACTCCTGTTCTGGAATGGTTCATGAACAATTCATGGAATATGGTTTTAGGCAGGTTCATGAACAATTCATGAAATGGAGTTTTCAGTGAGTGTAGGGATATTCAGTATTCAACCAAGAACATTTCAAGAATTGTTCATGAATTAACCATGGTTCATGAACATATCAAGAACTGTTCATAACAACTTCATGAACAGTTCATACCCAGTCACTGAATATAATTCAATGGCTGGCTATGAACTGTTCATGAACTGTTCATGTACATGAACCATTGACTGTGGGTCAATTGGCAACCATAGAAAACAACAATTATGTCAATCACAATGGAACTTTATTCAAATTAACAAACATACAAACATACATGTATACAGGTGGAGCACTACAATTAATCCTATCACCGTTTGAAGCACAGTTCTTGACACTCAGCTGCACACATTTTTTTGTTACGGGTCCCAAAAGCTTGGGTACCACAGCAACAATAAATGATTTCTGTAGAAAACAGAAAAGTGCAGCAGCAATAATTATACACAGGATCCGGTTGATCGTCTGGATTGCTTCTTATTCAAAATTCAAAGTACACAGTTACATTCAAATAGCTGTACTTTAGAAACATCACATTTATCCATTTAAGTTATCCGTCTGTCACAGTCCATTACTGTATCTCAAGGAGAAATTCAACATAGTCAATATAAACACATAACGCTATCAAATAATACTTTCTATCAATATATCTATCTTTACCAAATATAACATATTATGGAGATCACAAAAATACAGTGTCAATGTTAATAAACAAAAAACAAGGCAATGTGCCTGCAAGACTTCACTCAGGTAAACAAAACATATTACCCGTGCGCAGCAGCTAACCTGCCTGCGAGCCTTCGCTCAGGTCACATTTACCCAGGCGCGGCTGAAGCCCGCGAAAATGGCATCTATTGTTGCCGACAGTTTAGTATTTTTAAAATACCGTTACTATGTCAAACATGCTCAAAACTTTCTGACACACTCTCCTAAACATCTCCAACATCATATCTAATTCACACAAGTTAACATCGATCATTTTCATCATGTACTGACCTGTAGAAAACAGAAAAGTGCAGCAGCAATAATTATACACAGGATCCGGTTGATCGTCTGGATTGCTTCTGACTGAGGAGGGGGCGGAAGTGTCCCCCCTAAAATAACCCAGATGTCACCGCTCACCTGCCAAAGGTTCCACCTTGGCGCTACTTACTCGTACTGCTTCTCAAACATTACAGATAAACCATAAAATGATATGAATGTCACCAAAATAAATACAGATAATGTTCAGTTTCAAATGCACTATTGTTTTGTTTTAAGATTAAAAGTTTTAAAAAATAAAGAAATGTTCAAATAGTAGATGAATATTCAAGAGGTCTTTTAAAATCATCACACTGATCATCAAAAGTTCATAAAATGCTCATGAATATTCAAAAATATTCTGAACTTGCCACAATCATCCAAAATTCATGAAATGCTCATAGTCATGAAAAGTTCATGTAATGCTCATGCAAACTTTTTGGGGTTTTAATTATAATTTTGTGATTGGCTGGATCATGAAAAGTTCATAAATTGCTCATAAAAGTCTGTCATGAGCAAAACAGGAACTTTATATGAATGAACAATGTTCATAAAAATTTCATGAACTGCTCTTTAAAATGGTTCATGAGCATTTTAAGAATTTTGGTTCATGAACATGACAAGTGAACATATAATGAGTTGTTCATGAATGTTTCATGAGTGCTCATGAACAGCTCATAAAGTCATGAACTCCATCTCGCAGGGGAGTAGCCCCTTGGCCACTGATTCGCATCTGTGTTACCTGCTATAACTCAATCAATATTAGAAACATGTCAACATTCACCAAACAGTATCTTATCCCCAGATATGGAGCAGGTCAATTCTAAAACCGTCAATCAATGGTCAGATTGAACAATCGAGTTGGGGCAGCAGTACACTCCCCCTTTTTACACATGACTCATGTGTAACCAAAATCCTGTATGGGAAGAAAACCTTCAGGTAATAATGGATTATAAGAAAATACCAAACATTTTTTCCCAAATGTACATCCATCATTTCCACAGTAAACACTTCAGTGAAATGAAGTGTTTCTCTCCATCCTTCAGTCCTAAAAGAAACAGAATGTTCATGTTTTAGTTTGAGTTTCACATTCTGCAAACTGCCACCTCCTGTGGGAGTGTACAAGTGCGGTTTTCCAATTCTGTGGAATGTTATTGAGCCCCAGAAAAATGTGTTAGTCCAAAAACATGCTTGATTAGTCATTGTTTTAAATCATGCAGTTGCACTGATCACATGCAGACATACACTCACATTCACACTCACACTGTCAGGTTTTAAAGTCAAGTTTGGTCAGGTTCACCCCAGAGTCAGTCATTCACAGTGCCTTGTCAAGTTACACTGTCGGTCAGGGTCAAAGGTCAGTTGGTCTCAGTCTTTTTTGGCCATGTGTCGTGCTCTGCAGAGACTTTGACATTTCAGCATAGGCCAGTATCCTTTGTCTACAAAAATATGTATATATGGAGCGCCATCATTTATTAATTCACAATTACAACTATAATGTTCAAGATATCTCTAACTTTTCATCGGGACAGCTGTTTTCCCACATTCCCCGAAAAGTGTTTAGCCAAAAAATGTCACTTCCTTATTGTACTACTACTGCAGTTTATCAACACCTAATCCATATTCAAATGTCTAATAGATCTATTTCAGAAACTTGTGCACATAATTATTATCTTGAGTCAAACCATTACTAGGATCTGTAAAGCTCTGCTATGTATTTCATAACTCATATTCACTCATCTTCAAATCTGGTCCACTTAAAGAACAATGCTAACCTCTTTAACAGTGCGTGGAACCTTGGGTGTCCGAATATGTAACAATCACTCCTTCCTTTATCAAGGATTCTAAAAACAGAAGTCATTTCATCAATGGTTTGTAGCTGAATTCAGGAATTATCACTTATGGTAGATATGTTTTTACTTTTTAACATCTCTAAATGTCAGTTAATTACTAACTAAATTAATGTCCATTAGGAGGTGGTGACGCTAGTCTTCTAAACTCATAATCTGGTGCCGTGTGCTTCCTGTGAAGCTGCAAGTAAGATTTTAAAAACCACTGCAGGGTGGGTCGAGTGACCCCTCCTCCCTATTGGTCGTCAATAATATGCACCATTACAATGGGTGATTGAAGGCCCCACATTATGTCCAATTTCAGCATCAGTCTTCTTTACTCTAAAATTACTTTTTAAATAGGAATATTTAGAAATGGAACAAATATTCAATCTTCAGAAAAGTTCTTAACCAATGTCTATCTAGTGAATAGCCAACATATTTTAAAATGTCAGATGTATAAAAATAAGCCTAAATACTCCCTTACCATCAAAGTCCAAATCTAGACATAAGGTGAACAGTTTTGGTAATGGACAATTTAACCTAAAAACAAAACAAAATTGGACTTGTGTCCTTGTTATTTGTTCTTCAAAATACATTAGCAAATACCTTGTGAAGTATTCGCAACATAACTAACCCTCTCTAGGATATAAAATCCATTCATCTTTTTACTCATAGTTAGTTTATATGTCAAGATTATTATGTGTGACCTAATAATCAGATGTGTTGTTTGCTAAACAAGGATATTAAACTTTAATCTTTTCAGTATTCCAGACCATCGTTTAAACAATCAGCCTCCCTTCTTAAACACTAAACCTATTGTTGTACACCACCCTCTGGAAAACTCTTGCACAGTTATGCTGTCAAATCATCGCATCATTTCTTCAGAGTCTGAACAATCTGAGACAAGCCTGTCTCAGATCTTGTCATAATGTGAACAGTCAGTGATGTGTTGTCTTCTGCAGCTGTAGTCAATTGGATCAATGAAACTCTTGTTTTGCACTGGGATGTCCTGAGGGGGAAGGAACCTCTGGATCAATGTGGTACAATCAGCAGACACACGTTGTCCTCTGCACAGCAGGAATCCCCAAAAACTGCAGTTCCTCTTCACACCACTGTTGCCTCGGCAACGAGGCCCAAGCAAAAATGTCAAACCCTCCTCAGAGATGCGTTCTTTGCACAGTTCTTCTGTTTCTGTAGTGAGCAACTCTTCACCAACACACTGATTCAGAGTACAACCCAAAGGTGGCGCACAACTATCCAGTGCTGCTGTAATCACAGCAAATCAGCAACTGGAGAAAAACTCAATTTAAATCTCTCCCCCAAAGAGTTACAAAATAAAACGGCTGAGTGTCTATATGGTCAGGAATGCTGAAACATGTGAATGTTAAAACAAACCAATGGCAGTAGTCTACCCAGATTCTTTACTCCATTAAAAGTAGTAAAACCACATTGTAAAATCTCTTGTCTAGTTGAAGTCCTGCTTCTAAAATTCTAGTCAGAAAAAAATAAAATAAACTTCATCTTTAAAATCTTCTTTAATTTGAAACCAAAAAAGGTCTTCCTTCTCCACCATGATCCTATTTCTACATCAAAGTCCAATGAATATATATTTTGAACAGTTATTATTGGTGGAAAAGTTTCCTCACAAAATGTAATCTCCATTACTAAAGCTAAAACCTAAAGAAATCATCACGGAACAGTTTTTCTGTCCTTATCACTTAATTGTTTCAATACAAACTAAAAAGCGTTGTGAAAACTCCCACTCTTGAGAACATCTCAACACTTTATTCCATCCGAGCACGAATGTTTATGACAGACACGCCCTATTAATCCAAAACGGTCTTTAATGGTATCTGTTGTGTTCCGTGTATAGAGCTGTGTGTTTGTGGGAGCCCCCAGTGGCGAGTGATAATAGCGCAGCTTTATCTACAACAGGAAATAGTCATACAGGAAGTTGTGTCAGTCAGTTGGGAAATTACATGTGGCAGTCCAGTTTTTGTTAGCTCCACAATCTGGCTTCATCCATCTTCTGGAGACTCGTTAAGCGCATTGTCTGTAAGTAAATATGTTCGTCGAAACTATATTAATGTAGAACAGTGTTTATTTCATAATTTGATCGTATTTCTTACCTTTTATTATGCAATGTTAAACTGCATCTGCACCACTAGGCCTAAGCTAACGCCTCATGTCAATGACAATGTAACAGTATTCCGCTAGCGTATTAGCTCGTTGTTAGCTTAGCCTCTTTAGCATATTAGCTCGTTGTTAGCTTAGCCTCTTTAGCATATTAGCATTTAGCTAAACTCTTGTTTTCTCTTCAGTTATAACATAGATTTGTTAGCCTTCTAAGTTGTCTAACTAGTCTAGCATGACTATAGCATGGTAATTTATGTTGTGTTTCCGTATACCTGTCATGTATACTTATCCCATTGCAACTGTAAAACAATGTCTTTTTCTTGTGTGTTACAGTTTTACAATAAAGAATATAAGAATATTCAAGAGCTTCAGTAATCTCCAATTCAGAATCCCGTTCTCCTGGAATTATTCGAAGTTCATGTTTATGCTGACTGAATAGCTAGATTCCAGGAACATCTAGTGAGAACAGTACAGTAATGAGTCATGCAAGTTCCAAGACTGTCGGGGACAAAGCGGAACCTACGAACGACAAACTCAACGAGGAAACCCGGTCTCTACAAACCCGTTCAAGGGAAAGCGGTTCATCCCTCAGTTCAAATGCCATGCTTGCCGTCGCAAGAGCACGAGCAAAAGCCGAAGCAGCTGAAGCCAGAGCATCCTATACTCAGCGGGAGATAGCTTTAAAGGTTGAACAAGCCCGTATACAAGCTACACTTGAAGCACTTCAGGTAGAGAAAGAAAGGGACGCTGCTAAAGCCGAATTGGAAACCCTGGAAGCTGGCCTAGTTGAGAGTGATCTAAGATCTGCAGCCAAAAAACCTATCCCTCTCTCACCTCTAAAACGGCTGCAACATACGGAGGAATACGTGAAGGAGCAGTCACGTATTAAGTCATCACACCATTCCAATATGGACGAAGCCCCATTTCACACACCATATGTGACACGCCAATGGCAAACTGGACTTCCACGTGATGATCAAGGCAGCCTTCCCATCAAAAACAAGCATGGGGTCTCACACATAGGCGAACAGCCCTCCAATCAACACCAGTCTTCTACTCACCCACATGGGGCCTTCGGCATAAATCCACGTATTTCAGAGTACGACAGAACACCTACCAACCACGATCTTGCCAAGTGTCTGGCTCGCAACCAGCTCCTCACAACAGGCCTAAGCACCTTCGACGACAAACCAGAGAACTATTGGGCCTGGAAATCGTCTTTCAAGAGTGCCATTGCCGGATTAGACCTTACAGCAGGAGAAGAGCTGGACCTCCTCAGTAGATGGCTTGGCAGAGAGTCTTCAGAGCACGTTCGCAGGCTCAAAGCAGCGAACATCAGATGTCCGCCAGCTGGACTAAGTATGGCCTGGGAGAGGCTGGAAGAGACGTACGGCTCACCTGAAGCCATCGAGCGAGCTCTCTTCTCCAAATTAGAGCGTTTCCCAAAACTAACAAACAAAGAACCACAAAAGCTCCGTGAACTCGGAGATCTGTTGCTAGAGGTCAAAGCAGCAAAGCTGGATGGCTACCTACCTGGGCTAGCATACTTGGACACATCCAGGGGAGTTCATCCCATCGCCGAAAAGTTGCCCTATAATCTCCAGGAAAGGTGGATGTCATACGGGTCGAGATACAAACGTGATAACAACGTCAGCTTTCCTCCATTTCCTGTCTTTGTCGACTTCGTGCGCACAGAAGCTATGACACGTACAGATCCCAGCTTCAACTTCGCTGTTTCTCAAGCACCGTCAGAACCAAGAAAGGGCTCAGACAGGTTTACCAGAGCATCTGTATCCGTCAACAAGACAACTGTGTTCCCATCCAAGGAATACGGAGGTACAAATAAATCAGTTAACGACAACAAGCTCTGTCCCATACATGGGAAGCCTCATCCGCTGAAAAAGTGCAGAAGCTTCAGGGAGAAGACCATCGAGGATCGCAAACAATTCCTGAAAGATCACTCCATATGCTTTAGATGCTGTTCATCCACAGAACATCTCGCAAGAGACTGCAAAGCGGAAGTACAATGCGGAGAATGCCAGAGTGATCGTCATCCGTCAGCCCTCCATCCGGGTCCCCCCCAATGGACATCCAGGCCCTTCACCTCTTCTCCAGAGCATGGCGGGGAGGAGGACAAGGTCACCGAAGACGTCACCGCTAAGTGCACGGAGGTATGTGGAAGAGGAGTTAGCGCAAGAGCATGCTCAAAGATATGTCTCGTCAGTGTTTACCCTGAGGGGCACCATGAGAAATCAACGAAAGTCTATGCTATACTCGACGAGCAAAGCAACAAATCTCTGGCGAGGTCAGAGTTCTTCAGTGTCTTTAACATCCAAGGTGGGGAATTTCCATACACGCTGAAAACATGCGCAGGGCTCAAAGAGACAACTGGACGAAGGGCCCATGGTTACGTTATAGAGTCAATCGACCAGAAGATCAGTCTTCGTCTCCCTACACTCATTGAATGTAACCAGATCCCCAACAACCGTTCAGAGATTCCAACCCCTGATGCAGCTTTGCACCACAATCACCTGAGGAAGATGGCGGACGAGATACCATCCCTTGATCCGCAAGCAGAAATACTCTTGTTGCTTGGCAGGGACATCCTTAGAGTCCATAAAATCAGGAAGCAAATCAACGGGCCACACAATGCTCCATTCGCCCAGAAGTTGGACCTTGGTTGGGTCGTAATCGGCGACGTCTGCCTAGGAGGGGCTCACAAGCCATCTGTAGTGAGCACGCTCAAGACTGCCATCTTGGAAAATGGCCGCCCAAGCTACCTGCAGCCCTGTGGCAGTCAAGTGCAAGTAAAAGAAAGATTTGGTCACGACACTATGCACCAAGCTTTCCCAGTGACTTCTTCAGACAGTTCACCCTCAACAATAGATGAAGAGAATCTGGGTCAATTCATCTTTCGTCGCACTCCCAGCGACCACAAACTCGCCCCCTCAATAGACGACACAAGGTTTCTCCGCATCATGGACAGTGAGGTCCATCAAGACAACTCCAACAGCTGGGTTGCTCCCTTGCCCTTTAAGACACCCAGACAAAGGCTACCAAACAACAGAGACTGTGCCTATAATCGTCTAATCTCACTCCGTCGGACCTTAGAGAAACGTCCCCAGATGAAGACACACTTCCTGGAATTTATTGAGAAATTGTTCAAGAACGAACACGCAGAGGTAGCTCCTCCACTGCAGGAAGGCCAAGAAGTCTGGTATCTCCCCTCCTTTGGAGTCTATCATCCGAAGAAGCCGGAGCAGATTCGAGTTGTCTTCGACTCTAGTGCAGCCTATCAGGGCGTCTCACTCAACAACGTGCTTCTCCGAGGCCCAGACCTGAACAACACCCTCATTGGTGTACTCATGAGTTTCAGAAAAGATCTCGTCGCAATAACAGCTGACGTCCAGCACATGTTTCACTGTTTCGTCGTGAAAAAAGAGCATAGAGATTTTCTGCGTTTCCTGTGGTATCGCAATAACGATCTCGACAGCGACATCGTGGAGTACAGAATGCGTGTCCACGTCTTTGGAAACAGCCCTTCCCCAGCCGTTGCCATCTATGGGTTGAGGAGAGCAGCGAGAGAAGAAGAAAACGACTTCGGCGGCGATGCAAGAAGGTTGGTCGAAAGAGAGTTCTACGTTGACGACTTGTTAAAGTCCTGCCCCACTGAGGGAGAAGCTATCAGTGTCCTCAAGCGAGCTCAAGAAATGCTCGCCGTTTCCAACCTTCGGTTGCATAAAGTGGCCTCTAACCGACAAGCCGTCATCGATGCTTTCAGCCCAGAAGATCGGGCCAAAGACATCCAAGAGCGCAATCTTTTCAGCGACGATATGCCACTGCAACGGACTCTAGGAGTGACATGGAGCATAACAGCAGATACGTTCATGTTCCAAGTTGCTGCTGAACAGAAACCCTTCACCCGGCGAGGAGTGCTTTCAACCGTGAATAGTATTTACGACCCCCTTGGTTTCCTTACCCCAGTAACTATACAGGGAAGGCTACTCCTCAGAGAACTCTCCATACAAGCTGAAGAATGGGATTCTCCCCTTCCAAAAGGCATGGAAGTAGATTGGGACAGATGGAGGGAGTCTCTTCAAGACCTTAAAGATCTCAAAATACCAAGAGCCTACACGACTATCTCAAGCCCTAATGCTCAGCGCAGAGAACTATGCATCTTTGCGGACGCATCAGTGAAGGCAGTTTCAGCTGTGGCATACTTGAAAGTAACCAACAATGATGGACGAGTAGAAGTCGGCTTCGTCTTTGGAAAGGCCAGACTAGCTCCAAAACCAGACCTTTCTATACCTCGGTTGGAGCTTTGTGCGGCAGTTCTCGCTGTCGAGATGGCCGACATGATAGTGGAAGAAATGGATCTGAAGTTTGACAGCATCGAGTACTACACAGACAGTAAGGTGGTACTTGGCTACATCCATAATCAATCCAGGAGGTTCTACGTTTACGTGAACAACAGAGTTCAGCAAATCCGTCAGTCCTCAGCTCCAGAACAGTGGCAGTATGTGTCCACCGATCATAACCCAGCAGACCATGGGACTCGATCCGTGCCAGCGTCACTTCTGGGAAGTACAACATGGCTCACCGGGCCAGCCTTTCTCCGGAACCCGTCTTCACCAAAACCAGAACGTCAAGAGATCTATGACCTAGTTGACTCCATCTCAGATTCCGAGGTTCGCCCACAAGTTGTTGTTAACATCACTAATATCAAAAAGGACACTTTGAACACAGCACGCTTTGAGCGCTTCTCTGACTTTGACACTCTCATCAAGGCAGTAGGACACTTAGTCCACATCGCTTCGTCTTTCTCCCAAGCTAGACAGGTGGACACCTGTCACGGGTGGCACATCTGCCACAAGGGGCTTTCCAATGGGGAGACGGAGAAAGCTAAGATACTGGTGATTAAAAGTGTGCAACGTGAGTGCTACGCAGAAGAGTTCAGGTGTATCGAAACGTCAGGCAACCTTCCTATCAACAGCAGTCTGCAGAAACTACATCCCTTTGTCGACAGCACTGGAATACTCAGAGTGGGAGGTCGCATCAAAGAGTCTCAGTTAAGCACAGACGAAACCAACCCCATCATTATTCCAGGCCATCACCATCTAGGAACCCTCATTGTTCGTCATCACCACCATGCTGTGAAACACCAAGGCAGGCATTTTACAGAGGGCGCCGTCAGAGCATCTGGAATCTGGCTGGTGAGAGCTAAACGAAGCATCAGTAGTCTGCTCTCCAAATGCGTGACCTGCAGAAGACTTCGAGGGAAAACAGAGCACCAACAGATGGCAGATCTGACAGCCGAGCGGCTACAGGCAGCACCACCCTTTTCATATGTGGGAGTAGATGTATTCGGGCCTTGGGAGGTGGTCTCTCGCCGTACCAGAGGAGGGCAAGTCAACAGTAAACGCTGGGCAGTGTTGTTTTCATGTATGTGTACACGAGCCGTGCACATCGAAATCATCGAAGCCATGAGTGCTAGCAGCTTCATTAATGCACTCAGAAGGTTTTTCGCTATCAGAGGGCCCGCAAAGCAGCTGCGCTCAGATTGTGGGACCAATTTCATTGGCGCATGCAGAGAGCTCGGAATGGATGGATCCCTCCCTGACCCGCATGGCGTGGAGAAGTTTCTGGAGGCACAGAAATGCATCTGGGTTTTCAATCCCCCTCATTCATCTCACATGGGCGGTGTATGGGAGAGGATGATCGGGATCGCTCGTCGTATCCTGGACTGCATGCTTCTGGAAGATAAGTCACGCCTAACTCATGAGGTCTTGACGACCCTAATGGCCGAGGTCAGTGCTATTATGAACGCAAGGCCTCTGATTCCTGTATCTTCCGATCCAGAAGCTCCCGTTATCCTCTCTCCTCTGATGCTCCTGACTCAGAAAGTCGGCGCTCCTCCACCTCCACCAAGCGACTTCAAGAAAGGAGAGCTTCTCAAGGCAGAATGGAAGCGTGTCCAAAGTCTGGCGAACACCTTTTGGACTAGGTGGCGCCGAGAGTATTTGAGCACCCTGCAAGTCCGGCATAAATGGGTAAACAAGAGGCCTAATCTCAAGCAAGGAGATGTAGTCTTAATGAAAGATGCTCAAGCAAAGAGAAACGACTGGCCCACTGCAGTCGTCACAAAGGCTTTTCCGAGCCAGGATGGACTGGTGAGGAAAGTAGACGTGCGAGTGATCAAGGAGGGCAAGCCGAAGGTTTACTCCAGACCTGCGACGGAAGTGGTCCTTCTCCTGTCTCCAGAGGACTCTCAAGATTAAAGTAGTTGTAGAAATGTGAGGTCCTGTCTCCAAAACCTCAAGCGGGGAGTGTTGTGTTCCGTGTATAGAGCTGTGTGTTTGTGGGAGCCCCCAGTGGCGAGTGATAATAGCGCAGCTTTATCTACAACAGGAAATAGTCATACAGGAAGTTGTGTCAGTCAGTTGGGAAATTACATGTGGCAGTCCAGTTTTTGTTAGCTCCACAATCTGGCTTCATCCATCTTCTGGAGACTCGTTAAGCGCATTGTCTGTAAGTAAATATGTTCGTCGAAACTATATTAATGTAGAACGGTGTTTATTTCATAATTTGATCGTATTTCTTACCTTTTATTATGCAATGTTAAACTGCATCTGCACCACTAGGCCTAAGCTAACGCCTCATGTCAATGACAATGTAACAGTATTCCGCTAGCGTATTAGCTCGTTGTTAGCTTAGCCTCTTTAGCATATTAGCTCGTTGTTAGCTTAGCCTCTTTAGCATATTAGCATTTAGCTAAACTCTTGTTTTCTCTTCAGTTATAACATAGATTTGTTAGCCTTCTAAGTTGTCTAACTAGTCTAGCATGACTATAGCATGGTAATTTATGTTGTGTTTCCGTATACCTGTCATGTATACTTATCCCATTGCAACTGTAAAACAATGTCTTTTTCTTGTGTGTTACAGTTTTACAATAAAGAATATAAGAATATTCAAGAGCTTCAGTAATCTCCAATTCAGAATCCCGTTCTCCTGGAATTATTCGAAGTTCATGTTTATGCTGACTGAATAGCTAGATTCCAGGAACATCTAGTGAGAACAGTACAGTATCAATTGTGAACTTTCTTAATATGAATTGTAAATATATGTTCTCTTTGGAACACAGATAGGACAGTAGCTGCTGAAACTGGTTAATAGCAGCTTTCTGTTAACCTAGATAAGCATGTTGTTCTTATATCTAGTAAATATATTTTTACTTCATGTTTACTCACAAAACAATATCACCTTTTTCAGACTATAGTCAACTTTATATAAGTTTTACTCTCTCTGAACTTCCAAAACATCTACTTCTCCTGTCTCTCTCTCTCTGTGCCCTGCAGCTGCTCCTGCACAAGCTTCTCTCATCAATCACCTCTCTGTGTTTAGCCAACAGTGTGAGATGGCTTTTAGCCTCGTGCAGCACCTCTGTCATGTTTAAACATGAACAGATCCCTCCTGTTTACTTTCTACTCTTTCTTCATAAACTCAAAAACACAATTAATGTCTACTAATGATATTACAAAAACTACCTAATGACAAATACCACACAATTCACAATGCAATGCAATAGTAACAATCAGTTCTCAAAACTTCTCATGAAAACCACAATGTGACGTAACTGCATCCCACAAAAACTATGCTAAAAACGACAAATTATAGTTTCTTATTTATTTAAATATCTACGACACATTGATCTATTAATTTTCAATGTTATTCACTCCAACTTCAGACCAGTCGTTGATTATTCACTCCTTGTTTTAAATTCTACGCTCAGCAGCCATTTTTGAGGCATTTTGAGAAGAAGCACAAGCAGTCACACTTCGGGCTGCTGCTTCAGCAATTAGAGGAAAGCTGTGAAGAAAAAAGGGGGGCTTTCTTTAACCCACGCATTTCTTTATCTGACTTTTCACCCTTATCTATTAGTAATTATTCACAGAAAATTATTCCCCGTACAGTCTATCCAGCGTTATGGTGCGATGTTTATTTCAACAGATAATGGACGTTCAAATGCGCTTTGACACCGCTTTTCAGCGATGTGGCATTTTCAAGGAGCCTCATTATCTCTTTATCGTCACGTTTGGCCAGATAGATTAACCCCACAGAACAAGAGAACGAGATTCCGGTCCTTTCAAAATGGTTATTTGAAATTATTTGCGTATCTCTTCCTGGATTCACATATAATACAACTGCAGTTCCTATGAGACTGGAAAACATTATTCAATTTTGTTCTGGATGGAATCATTAGAAACCACTGAACTCCCCCGATGGGTTAGCCGTCTCGATTTCTGAAAAAACCCACGGGGCCTTTCACCTTCATCTTACACTCATCGCTTCACGTGTAGCTAACGAGTTAGTCGTGCGATTCTGAAAAATCCACAAGGTTCCTAACCGCTGCTTTATTAATCTTATTATTATTAGTTAGTTACCTACC
Organism: Gymnodraco acuticeps; assembly: GCF_902827175.1. Taxonomy (NCBI): domain Eukaryota; kingdom Metazoa; phylum Chordata; class Actinopteri; order Perciformes; family Bathydraconidae; genus Gymnodraco; species Gymnodraco acuticeps. Next base: position 2,165,645 of record NW_022990313.1, read on the forward strand.
TATGCTAAAATATGCATTGCATTATCTTTAGTATGAAGACTAGACACTGAGAAATATTCCTGACAACTCTAAAAAATTTGAATATAGCCAAATCACAGATTTTGAGTGTAACGGGTATCCGTGCTTACCTGATATTTTGTATAGAGCTCTGTTGTTAGTCGTCAGAAAGTATTTCGAGGTGTCACCCCTGGACAGCTTCGTCCGCTGGCTGCCGATGTGACTCCCTCTGAACCCCCACTCGCAAACGTCAGGGTCACCACTTTGTAGGAGTTTTGAGGTTTTTACAACCCCACTCTGCTCCGCGTGTCGCTTTGACGAGTCCTGCTTAAAATCATAACAGGAAGGAAATCAGACAGAGAACACCCAGATACCAGTTTAAACAATAATCTGTTTTAATTATCAAAGGTAATAATGCAATGCAATATAATACATTACAATACAATATAATATACTACAATTATATTGTAATGTGTAAGGAGTATGCCGGCCCACTCCTGCCCTGGTTTGCGTGCTGCGGAGATCTTTCCGGTCCTGACAGCATGTGAAGAGAGAGCGAACGCCAGGAATCGACAGGAGATATACCAGAATAAGAAGGAGGGGTTAGGTCAGCTGGTCAGCAGAAAACCAAACAGGCTCACTTTGCAACAAAACACATCTTATCACCTAAGTCATGTGTCTTTTTATGAAAGCCATACTTGTTGGAAATATAACAGTCATCATCTCATGGCATCCTCAGGACCAGCTCACCAACAACGCCTAACTGTCTCCATAGCCCCAGGCCATCTCTGAACTTCCATTCACCCATAATCAGCTCACCCAGAATGAGAAGGACCATTGTTTCTCTAATTGTGTGTGACTCAATTCTCCTGCTCCTTTAGGAGTCCTGAAATTAACGCAAATATATTTCTCTCACAAAGATAACACAAAGATTTCATCCCTCATATCTCCAACTTCTGGTTACACAGACTGCTTATTAATTAAACCCACACATATACTATTCAAGACATGTAGACTTCCCTGAAACATGACATGTTAGAGATCTTAAGCAGAATATACTCTCATCCACCCAGCCCCCTGTCCTGCATACCTACACCTCCCCCACAGAGCAATAAAACCCTGTTTACTCCAACCAGCCCAGAATGTTTATAGCCATTTTTAGTCCTTACATTTATGAAAGGATAAAACAGAGAAATCAATATAAAACACAAACACAGGTATTGTTTGAACAGTATTCACTTAACTGCTACTATTGATAACCACCAGAGAAACCCAAAGGACCTCTTTTAATATCTATCTGGAATTTGCAACAAGACTTTCTGCCATTTCAAATGTAACACACTTCTTAAATATCAGATAATAATAATCTTCAATGCTGACAGCCCCCGCTCCTGCCGCCCGCTTGCTGCAGACCACACTTCCACGCTCATCGGCAGGCTCCGACTGGCCATCGGGAGAACCGGGAGGGTGTGTGTATGTGTGGCTCGAGCGAGCGAGAGAGAGACCTTACGTGTATTGTTAGCATCTGGTGCTAGCTAGCTGCGCTAACGGATATAAGGAGCTGTTTAAATGAAAACAGAGGAGCGACATTTCGCCACAACTGCGCCGAGCACTTGACTTTATGCAGGTAGTCAGACAGTGGGACATTGTACGAAAAGTCAGCACACTCAGCACGGATAGTGCGCCTAACATGATTGCAGCGTCCAGGCAGCTCCCGTTCGAGCATATGCATTGAGTTGCACATAGCTCCAACGATCCATCACACACACACACACACACACACACACACACACAAATAATAATGCATTTTATTTATGGGCGCCTTTCAAAGCTCTCAAGGACACCTTACAGAGCATAATTAAAAACAATCAACAAAGAAGAGCACACAGTAATACAAGACTTTAAAAAAAAATACTTAAATAGAGACTTAAAAAATAAAAAAAATAAAAAACAGACTTAAAAACAACAATCAGTTTAGCAGAGATTAAGAAATAGAATACACCAGTTTAAAAAGGTGTGTTTTCAGGCTGGATTTGAAGGGTGGGAGGGAGTCCATATTGCGGATGTCTTGTGGGAGAGAGTTCCAGAGACGGGGGGCAGAGTGGCTGAAGGCTCGTCACCCCATGGTGATCAGGCGGGCAGAAGGTACAGTGAGTTGGAAGGCAGAGGAGGATCGGAGAGTACGAGAGGGAGTGTAGATGTGAAGGAGCTCAGAGAGATATGGAGGGGCAAGAGTGTGAAGGGCCTTGAAGGTGAGGAGCAACACTTTGAAGTCTATGCGGTGCTTAACGGGGAGCCAATGGAGTGATATGATTAATGAAAGGAGTTCTGGTGATGATACGGGCGGCTGAGTTTTGGACCTGTTGGAGCTTACGTAGGGATTTCTGAGGAAGACCAGAGAGGATGGAGTTACAATAATCGATACGGGACGTAACGAGGGCGTGGACGAGGATGGCGGTGCTGTTGGGTGTGAGTGACGGGCGGAGGCGGTTAATATTGCGGAGGTGGAAGTAGGCAGATCGAGTGATGTTGTTGATGTGAGCTTCAAATGATAAGGTGCTGTCAAGGATGACACACACACACACACTTTGTATTGTATGAGACGTTCCAGGTTGAATTGAGGCGAATATTTGTAATGTTCAGAGGTTGTTGTGTTTAATATTCATGAGAATATTTGTCATTGTTCAAATGATAATAAACATTAGCATAAAGCATATTTGTCCACTCATATGTTGATAAGAGTATTAAAATCTTGAACAATATTCCTCTAAGGTACATTTAGAACAGATACAAAACGTGCGATTAATTTGCGATATTTTAATCGACTGACAGCCTTAATAATTATACTGTATAGTTGTTGATCTTGTTCTGATATTCTTTTATGCTCCTTGTGCAAAGCAAATTCCTACCTAAAATAGTTATAGATATGTTTCATTTCATTTCATTTCAAACCTTTATTTAACCAGATTGGTCCCATTGAGATCATAGATCTCTTTTTCAAGGGAGACCTGCAGCATATAGGTTCCACATGAAACATAAAACAATAAAGGACATTATACATTATATTTACAGGATACATTTACATATTTATAGACATTTACAAGTGGCCATAGTATCAACAAGCATTTCATTTAGTCTAGCTTTAAAAACATGCAGAGGAATGAGATTGCTCAGTTTCAATTCTTGCTGAAGACTGTTCCAAGCAAATGGAGCTGCGCACATAAAAGCTGTCTTACCTAAGACAGTCCTTGCTCTTGGCACATCTAACAATACTACATCATGCGATCTCAGACAATAGCTGCTTGCAACTCTCGGTGTTATCAGAGAGCAGATATAATATGGGAGCTTACCCAACAAAGCTTTATAAATAAACGTGTACCAATGACTGAGCCTCTTTACAGTAAGTGATGGCAGACCTGCCTTGGCATACAGGGTACAGTGATGAGTAAGTGCTTTACAATTTGTGACAAATCTCAGTGCGCTGTGATAGGCGGCATCTAACTTGTTCAGGCAATAGGCAGGTGCATTCATATAGATCAAATCACCATAGTCCAGCACAGGTAAAAAGGTCACAGTGACTAGCCTTTTCCTGGCTTCAAAAGAGAAACAGGACTTGTTTCTGAAAAAGAAACCTAGTCTAACCCTCAGCTTTTTAAGCAGGTTATTGACATGAAGTTTAAAAGTAAGACAATCATCAAGCCAGATACCTAGGTATTTATAACTGGTAACCACTTCAAGTACTTGTCCTTGCATAGTAACAATAGGCGCTTTCACACTGCGGTACTTTTCCCACAAAGGTTCATGTGAACTTAGTTCATGAGAACTCTTTAGTTCTCATGAACTAAGTACAGATCGCGTTCACACTGGAAAAAGTCCCTTGGGGTGGATTAGGCAAATGAAGCCGCTGACGTCACTTGTTCTTCTTCTGCTTTGGGTTTACTGGCAGGCCGCAAACCACTTCACGGCGTATACTGCCGCCCAAAGTCCCCGGCCGGAAGTCCCCGGAGTTAGGGACTGGCTTCAGTAGAAGCTGCTGGGACTCCCAGCAGCTTCTACTGAAGCCTTCCGAGTAAATCGCCAGAACGCCAACACCTCCTCATCTACACCACTCCCATGTTTTATTTTGTGTTGCCATAAGTTAGTCTCTCTGCGTTTCTGCGCTGGGTTAATGCTAATGCTAATAATGCTAATGCGAGGATAATAAAATGGCGGCTTCACAAAACTTTTTGGGAGTTTTACGGGGCGTGGTTTGCAATCCTTCCAGCCAATCAGAAATGTAGCTCTTTTCTCACAAAAGAGCCGTTCGAAAGTCCCTGCTCTCTAGCAGGGACTTTCAAGGGGGTCAAAAGGTTCACATGAACTAATTTTAGTACCGGCTCTTTTTGGTGTGAACGCGATAAAAGAGTTCACATGAACTAAGTTCACATGAACCTTTGTGGGAAAAGTACCGCAGTGTGAAAGCGCCTAATATCCAAAACAGGCTCTGGTGTCTTTTTAGCTTTTGAAAATAGCATTACCTTGGTTTTATCAACATTTAAAATAAGCTTAAGTTCAGCAAGCTGAGTCTGAATAATGTTAAAAACAGCCTGTAATTTAACACCAGCCTCCTTAATGGAGGGACCTGCACAATACATCACGGTATCATCAGCATAAAAATGTAAAGTAGCTTCATCCACATTTTCACCTAAACTGTTGATATATATGGAGAATAAAAGTGGACCTAAAACAGAACCTTGAGGAACACCATTAGCAATGTTTAACCACTCAGAAGACAGCCCATCAAAGTGAACACATTGGGACCTTTCAGAGAGGTAGTTCACAAACAACAACTCATACGACCAAATGGGTCGATTGTTTAAGCCCTTATTACGACCAAATATGTCGTTTGTTCAAGCGCTTAATACGACCTATAATTACGTTTTAAAGTTGTCGGCCTCTAGTGCTCCCGTTGAATGCAAACGTTACAGATTGTCGTTTATTCACAAATAACCCTCTCTGTAAAATCCTAAATTGTAGGATAGTTTGGCCATTAAAACGCTTTATGATTAGATTTCTAGCGAGAAGTATATATTGTACTTTTAGAATCCACGTCCAGTCGTTATGTAGGATCTATAGTTTGATAGATATTACGAAGATGATTTGAGGTTTCGTCAGGAGAACGTGTATATGCGGCAAGCGTCCATGTAAAGTTACGGGTTGAAAACAGTATTTCCGGTCTCGACGTTTTCATAATAAAACCAATGATCAAATGATTTAACAGTGATATCTGCAGTACTCATCCACTAAAAAACATCAGTTTATCCTAGTTAATTATACGACATTAATTGGTTTAAATTGTGTACAATGCTTTTGTGTTTTTCCCATAGGGTTTTCTCTTTCGATTCTGAGAGACACATTTCTTTTTTCAGAGGTTTTGATAGGCTAAAATCACGCCGCAATGCACGTCGGGATATGGTGTTTATGTGATATGAAATCGGAAAACATTTAAAAAAATAATAATAATACTTTATTCCGAGTGTTCTTGCTTTTCTCTTTGAAAGTCATCACATAACGGCATTGTAATACACGGTTCGGCTGCATTAAATATTACACATCTGCCGTAGATATGTATTTATAGAGCCCTGATCAGAAGACCTTTTGACAAACTGGAAGAGATGCCGCCAAAACTGAATACGTGACGTGGACCATAAAATATCAACAATTAAACAACATCTTCCATTTCTTTTCACACAATACGTCTCCTTGCAGTATCAACACTAATTCGGCTGACTTTTATATTTGATCCAATAAGTAGATAGTCTGTATTTACACCATAACGGTGCACAGCTGATATAAAGGGATTTTTTTGTAGTTTTTAAAGATATTACTGATTTTCTGAACTACCTTTCCAACTCCTCATGCAGTTGACTGTTACAGGTCTATAAAAGTTTATGCTACAATGCATAAGCTTCACATTGAGAGACTGAAACTGTATTTTCCTTTACCGTTCTGTTTTAATTTCACAATAAAGTGAATAGTCATATTATGTTTGATATTATTATGTTTTATTAACTAGACCACTGGTCTAAACCGTACCTCCTAGTGGGTAAAGCACGTTATTGAATTTAGTTGTTGAATAAGTTTAATTTTTATGAAAACATTTAAATATTAAGAGTAGCCTATACAAAATAGGGGTCAATGATAGAAATATAGAATTGAAAATATCAAGAAGATACTGTAGTGATCTCTACAATAAAACAGTTTAGTGCAGGACGTCCAAAGATATTAACAGGTGGATGTGCAAAACAGACAAACTGATAAGGCTGAATTTTACTCAGGTGTAACGAAAGTCTGATTTAAGGGTTGTTTATATTTCACATCATTAATCAGAATCTGCAAAGTAACAAAAATAAATGTAGTAGAGTAAAAATACCAGGTTGACCTCTGAATTGTAGTGGAGTAGAACAAAGTAGTACATGCTGCTGTAACAAAAACATTTCCCAACTTGGGATCAATAAAGTATCTTATCTTAAGATGATCGATGGCTACTGCCATATTTGCTAAATGTGCATCCGAACCTTGACAAGTGCATGTTTCAGGCTTATCAATTAACAACAGATGGGGTCACAGACATAAGACCAGCTGTTAAATAAAGCTCTTCTGACCTTAGCTGTCATGTGAGTATATTAATGCTGCCCATTATGGGCACAAGCAATTTTCACCCATGTATTAATTATATGTTTTAAATTTGATAACACCAATGTGTTTCGTATCCCCTAAACCTCCAGGGATGTATACAGTTTAATACTGGCAACTTCTAATTGTGGGAAATACGAAAACGTCTTATAAAACTACAATTCCCAGTAGAGACGTGCCATAGAACATATTGCGAAACACACAATAGCCAGCATGTGTAATTCTGGGGGGCTGGGCTGGACCCGTCCAAGTCCAGTTTTGGATAGTCTGGCGTGGTTCCATTCCATTTCAAAGAGCTGTTTGACATTCGGCGTAACCTTGTCGCACTGCCACTCCAATATCCAATCACAGAGCTTGAGGGCTAATCACGGGGTTTGTAAAGCAAGGCGGATGTTGTAGTCCCAAACGATAGCTGGGGATTCTGGGTAGTGTAGTGTCTTCGGAAACTCTGTAGTGTCTAAACTCCGAAAAAACTATTTGTTTCTCCAAATCGAAGGTTAAAAACACAAAAGCATTGTACACAATTTAAACCAATCAATATTGTGTAATTAACAAGGATAAACTGATGTTTTTTAGTGGATGAGTAATGGAGATCATTTGACAGTGTGGGGAATACTTCCGGTTTTATTATGAAAACTTCGAGACCGGAAATACTGTTTTCACCCATGCTAACTTTACATGGAAGCTGCCCCATATACAGTACACGTTCTCCTGGCGAGACCTCAAATTATCTTCGTATATCTATCAAACTGTAGATCCTACACATCCACTGAACGTAGATTATAAAAGTACAATATACACTTCTCGCTAGAAATCTAATAAAAAAGCATTTTAATGGCCAAACTATTCCACAATTTAGGATTTTCCAGAGGGTAATTTGTGAATAAACGACCCTCCGGAGCGTTTGCAATCGACAGGAGCATGTTGTTTCTTACACGACCACTAGAGGTGCTACACTTTAAAACGTGACTCTGGGTCGTATTTAGCTGCTGAACAATCGACCTATATGGTCGTTTTTTGTAGGAGGACAGGCTGTTCACAAACCAACCCACTGCATGGCTGGATATGCCGATACTGAGTAGCCTCTGCTTTAATATGCGATGATCGACGGTATCAAACGCTTTGGAAAGGTCAATAAATAGAGCTGCACAACTCTGCTTATTGTCTAAATTACTCGTAATGTCATTCACCACTTTCATTGTGGCAGTGATGGTGCTATGTTGTTTTCTGAAGCCTGACTGATGTTTAGACAGGATATCATTTTTACATAAAAACTCCTTTACCTGTTCACTCACTAGGCGTTCGAACACCTTCGCCAGAACTGACAATTTAGAGATTGGCCTATAGTTATTTTAAATAGTTGCCTCCCCTCCTTTTAGTAAAGGCAAGACATAAGCTGACTTCCATACTTTTGGAATTGCATTTGTGCTGAGGGAGCGGTTAAAAAGAGTAGTAAGAGGAAGAGCAATAAAATCTGCAGCTATCTTTAAAAAGAAAGGTTCTACGTTGTCCGGACCAGCCGGTTTCTTAGGATCTAGCTTACATAAGGCTTCATGAACAACATTGACAGTAAAAGGAGTAAAACTGAAAGGGTTTTCCAGACCACATTGTTCAGAGTCACGGATTGGGGTGTTCACAGAAGCAGAGTTAGTCACAGAATCAAACATAGAACCGCAGGACACAAAATGCTCATTAAAGCAATTTAACATAGTGGCCCTGTCCGATATAGTGCTGTGGTAAGGCACGGAGGTAGCTCATTACGGATCTCACCGGTGGATATCGATTATATTGCTTTCCAAAATTTCCTAGGATTATTTAGGTTTTCTGTGGTAACTGACAAATAGTACTTCGACTTTGCACTTTTGACATTTGAAGTGAAGCTATTCCTTAGCTGCCTAAAACGCAGCCACTCTACCTCTGAGCCTGATTGCCTAGCCTTTGCCCAGGCCTTGTTTCTCTCATGAAGGAGACTAGACAGCTCAGCAGAAAACCAAGGATTGTCTCGTCCCTTTACTCTAAATTTACGCAGGGGTGCATGTCTATCAATGATCTCCATAAAACCAAGATACAAATAAGACCATGCGGTTTCCACATCAGCACACAGATCGATTTTACCCCAATCAAACCCAAACAGATCATGCACAAAACCCTGCTCAACAAAATGTTTTTTGTCTCTCTTAATGATAATGCGAGGTTTAACCTTTTGGACCTTAGTGTCCCTAATTGTGGCTACAACACAGTGATCGCTCAGATCATTTGCAAATACTCCCACAGATGAATAGTTATGGGGAACATTAGTTAAAATGAGATCAATTAGGGAGGATTTAGTAGGGGACTTAATATTTGGGCGAGTAGGACTGTCAACAATCTGAGTAACATTCAAAGAGATACAAAGGTTTTTAAAATCCTCTGACACTGCAGTTAACCAGTCCCAGTTAAAATCTCCAAGTAGCACTATTTCCTTGTAGTCTAGTTGTGATAAAAGATTTGCTAGTGAAGACAAGGAGTCTTTGACAGCTGAGGGGGGTCTGTAACAACTCACTACCATGACCTGTTGACCCTTTGCCACTTCTATATTTATGGCTAAAAATTCAAATTGCTTATTGATCGATTTGGAAACTAATGTGGTTACACTGAACTTATTCTTAACATAAATGGCAACGCCACCACCTTTATTAGGCCGGTCGGTACGATACACATTAAAACCATTTAAGGCAATGTCAGAGGCCAAAATAGATTTGTTTAGCCATGTTTCTGATAAGACAATGACGTCAGCATCAGTCGATTTTGCCCAGATACGGACAAAATCTAGTTTACCTAACAGACTGCGCACATTCAAGTGGATGAAACCAAACCCAGACCTAGCTTTAAAATCAGCAGGAGTAGCGATCTGACTACTACTACTGGACGGACCAGGGTTAGGTTGTACATTTCCTGACAGTAATAACAACAAAAAAACCAGGCATCTTTTCCTCTTAAACGACACAAATACATTGTCATCTAATTTAGAAACACCGGAAAAGTCTGCGAGAGTGTGATTAGAGCTTAAGAATCAGTCCTGAAGAACCATCATCGCAGGAATAAAAAAAAAGACAAACATATTTTGTCGAGCAGATTGACTGTGACAAGGCAACCGGTAATTGTTTGAGCAACACATCCGAACCTTTGCAGGGGATGCCCACTGCGGGTGGCAGAACAGACCTGAATCCAGTAGTCTTCTCAGAATGACTAGAGATCTTCTCATAGTCCAAAACAGTTAACAGGCACAGCAGAATCCCGATATGGGCCATTTTCCCAGACCAGCACACAGTATCCGCGATGTTCCTGGAGCAAAATCAGCACAGCAGCAAAGGACAGGCGAAAACAGCAGCGTGGAAGCGCTCCGGTCCCTCCGTGGTATCCCCGGGGTGAAAGCAGGCCTCTGCAACAGCAGAACCAGGACAGGTGGAAAGCAGGCCCCAGCGGTGGTAAAATCCTCCTCCGCACAGCAGCACACGCCCGGTGGAAGCAGGCCAAGCCCGAAGCGTGGATCCACTCCGTCTATCCGCGAAGACTCCGGGGTAAAAACCTCTCCAGTACAGCCGTATTCTACAGGTGGGAACAGGCCTCCGTAGATCGCAGATCGCAGGCAGCAAACAGGTGGAGCCGCTCCGTCTCTTCGCGACGTCTCCGGAGGAAAAACACCTCAGTACAACCGCACTCGACAGGTGGGAGTAGGCCTCCACAGTTCGCAGACAACTAAAACTACTACTTGTATAAGCAGGGATGGCTAAAAGTTTGTAAGCAGGAGAGCTAGATGCTGCTAGATGCTAACAGATGCCAGATGCTAACAGGTAAGTGCGAGCCTGTAGAAATTGCGACTGCCTCCAATGACAGCGTAGGTGTGAGTGACAGTTCAAGCTCAGGTTTCTGAGCGACTGTTAGTTTTACTGTTGGGTCACTCATTACTGGATCCGCGAGCTGCATGATACTGGCATAATAGATTGCCCGATCGGGCAACCAGCAGGTGAGGCTTCATTGCCCGAGCTAAATACTAGATGGCCCCAGGCCATCGGGCAGTCCTTAATGTCGAGCCCTGTGTTTTATAATGATTGATCATGAAAGTGTTCTCAAAGCTGGTAAAGGTGCAGCTAGTAGTAATGGGAATTACGGCTCTTTGAAGGGAGCCGGATCTTATGGCTCCGTTTCCTTTCCAGGAGCCGTTTTTTAAGGGGTCGAGTGGATTTATGGCAGGCAGTGAACCAACGATAAAAATAATTGCTCTCACCTGGTACGAGTTGGTTCCCTTCATTCATACGAAAGAGCCGTTCAAAAGAATTGGATCGTTCGTGAACGTAACATCACTAGCAGCTAGTTTGAATGACTTTGTATACTGCAGGGTAGCTTGTGAATTTACTCCAGGTGGAACTAAAGTCTGATTTAAGAGTTCATTATATTTCACCTCATTCATCCACATCTAGTAACAAAAGGTATTAAATACATGTAGTGGAGTAAAAGTACACCTTTTACCTCTGAACTGTAGAGGAGTAGAAGAATAAAGTAGCAAAACATTGAAATACTTAAATAAAGTACAAGTATCTCAAAATTGTACCCAAGTATAGTACTTGAGTTGATGAACTTAGTTACTTTACACCAGTGGCTATAAAGATAGAAAGACTAAGCCTTGCAGAGAGGTATAGGATGCTCCGATCGAGATCGGCCGATACTCACTCTCTACCGATCGATCAGTCCTCTCTAAACATGCCGATCGCGAGAGCCGATCGCATGACGTAAAATACATGACACTTTTCTCTGTGTGCGGCAAAACAAGCTCGCAAAAATGGCTTCTCCGGTCTGGCATTATTTTAAGGTGTCCGAAAAAGACAGTAAAATAACGGTATGCAACATGTGTTAAGCAGAAATCCTGCAGCTCCGCCCGCCGGACCGGTAAGCGGAGCGAAACACACAAGAGTTAGACCTAACACACTTAGCTATTTTTTCTACCTCTGGAACAAGCTAAACTATACATATATTTATTCTTCACTGTCGGGTCACTCATTACTGGATCAGTGAGCGGCATGAAATACTGACAGGCTGTCAGGAGAGAGAGCGAGAGGGAGAGAGGAAAAGAGAGCGCTTCCGCTCATCTCTCCCGTGTTATTATCCAAAGTGAATGTAAACTTGAATAATGTACATCATTTGAATGTAATAATTAAGTTGATTGTTGTTTGTGGAAGCTCCAGTGAATGAGCCCCATTAACTGAGTTTTAAACATCACTTTAAATGGAAGATTTAAATCTTCCATTTCGTTCCCGCGCACTCGATCGGATCGGTGATCGGTATCGGCCGATACTGATTCCGGCCCCGATATTGGCGATCGGAGCATCCCTACAGAGAGGCATGAAAATATATTTTCAAAATGCTCAACAGTGCTGCCAAAATCATAAACTGACTGCTACACAATTAAAATAAATGCTTTTATATAATTCTATTAGATGTGGCGTTTCTGTTATTGTTAACACTGCTGCTTTGGTAGTTCTGACTGCTAAAATCCTCAGTTATTCCTCATTTGAAAGCCGATATTCCGTAAAGGTCAGGGGGCTCGGATCCTTGTCACTTTTTTCATACCTGATGAGTTTGCATCCCTGAAATATAAAAGACTATCTTTTTACATCTGACATACAAAATACATTTGTTATTAAAAAACAAAAACATATTAACAACAAATTGTTGATAATAATAATTGAATTTCAGTAAGAAAAACATATTTTCATGCATTTTTAGATGGTTAATAACAAGCATTACAATGTCTAAAGACACTCGCTCCAATTCGCTAGGTGGCGATGACCGCGGTCCTGACTCCTGAGACTCCAGCCTCCGACGCTGCAGCATACTATTGTCTTGGGTTAGGGTTAGCCCAACTAACCCCAAACTGTGCAGCAAACTGGGTGAAAGGATATTATTTAACCGATAATCACTGACAAGGTAGGTCAACACAACAAAGACTGAAATATATATATGATAGGGGTGTAACGGTTCACAGAAGTCACGGTTCGGTTCATACCTCGGTTTGGGGGTCACGGTTCGGTACGGGTTCGGTACAACAAGGAAAAGCAAAAAAAAGTCCCAAACGCATACTTTTTTTTTGCTGTTATTTATTTTGAACAGTAGTGCAAGTTTTGGTATGCAAATAAGGAACTCTAACATTTGGAATCATTAACTGTGTTACACAGTTAAAAACAAACCACAAACAGTAACACACACACACACTCAGATGGCCATATTATTTATAATGGCTGATGTCAAACAAAAAGGTGAAATAAGCTGTACAACTAAAAAGAATGTCTTGAAAATGTTAAAATAAATAAGAAAGTGTTTCAATCACAATCAATAAAAGGCAATACAGAACTGTATAACATCTCCTGATGTCAAAATATAAAATAAATACAATGATAAATATAAAACAAAATAAAATCTGTACCTTTATGAGCAATGTCTAACATGTGTAATTAACTTGTGAGTGTGTGAGGCTATTATGCCTAAATAAAGCTTTACTCTATTTTCTGGCACAAGACAAAGGGAGACAAGGACTATTTATGCCCCGGCCACACGAGGACGAAAACGGCCGTTTGCTTTACTGTTTAGTGTCATATAGACCATTCGGCCATACGAGGACGACCGAATACGGCACTAAACGACTGAGGAAACGATAACGGGTCCCAAGGTGGATAGAACGGCATACGCAACGCTCTGGGGGGTCCAACGGCTCCGTGTGTACGGCCTATAGGCAATAGCCCCACCTCTCCCCACCTCTGCTGCTCACCCCCGCGTCAAAGTAAACTGCACACTGAATTCAGATTATTTATCTTTCTCTCAATATGGACATAAACGCGAGTGAAGTCTAATCTGACAGGACGGAGACACGCAGCTCTGCTCACCTGCAGCTCACCTGCAGCTCCTCCCGCTGTGATGTGGCGGTGAATGGAGTAAAACACACACTTCAAGTCAGATCATCACCCTTAGCTATTTTATTTATTACCTCCCAAACTACCTAAACTAGTTATAAATATGTTTATTTTTACTGTCGGCCGAGTCACTCATTACTGGATCAGCTGCTGCATGAAACAGACACTGGCGCGCTGTCCGAAGAGAGGGAGGAAAAAGAGAGGCTCCGTGTATTTTATTATTATATTATATAGAGTCGTTATTCATTTGTTTTAAAGCTCAATAAATAACAAAGAAGACCTTTGACCGGCACTTTTATAATTTTGTCGGAAGATTTAAACTTTAATACACGTTGACTGGCGAAAAACTCTGCCCGGTTCCCTCGGCCCCCACCGTGGAGAATAAACAGAAGGGCAACCATGACAACCATGCTTCTTCGCTGCTTTTGTGGAGGAAGTTACAGCGCCACATACAGGCTCCTGCATATGTACTGCAGCTTCTCCAGCGGTAGGAGCCAAACGGAGTGGTCTCGTGTGGGCAGACACTATCCGGATAACTATTGCGTGTGGACGGAAGCTTGTTTGCGATTGCGTTTGCGTTAATCCTATGCGTTTAGCCGTTTTCGTCCACGTGTGGCCGGGGTCTTAAACATGAGGGACTTGGGAATAGGTGGAAACAATCAGGGGCGGGGCAGACGCTGACGATGGCGGAAAAACACCCAAAGTGAGGAAGTAACAGGACCTGAAGAGAAAGACAAGAAGTAAGTACAAAATAAAACAGGAAATGGGAAAACAAGACATGACATGAAACATGGGGACTTGACTAGAGATGACATACATAAAATAGACAGACAGGACGTGAAGTAACAAGAAAACCTGACTCTACATAGAAACCTGACAAGACTTGGAATTACATACCTGACTAAACATGAAATGACAGACATAAAACAAACACAACTAACACAATTGACGAGACACCACACCAAGAGGATGAATCCTAATGACTTTGGTCTTTCTTCTAGGTTCCTTATGTTTCTAATTTGAATAATTTCTAAATAATTGCAAAGATAATTCACATTAGCCTCTGGTGTGCTCTGTATTTAGTGCGAACAAGCGAATATGTTAGCATGCTTACATTTGAACCTGCTTATGTGAACAGGGTCAAAAACAGTACATGCCTATACATATCCTCCATACATTTCTGAGAAGTGCTCAAAGTCTTCAAAGGACATTTGAACTATTATCCCATGTAACCTTCGCAACGACTTTGCATATTTGACATTGTATTATTCAGTAAAAGCCTGTATTTAGGCACGTCTGCGACTTTAATTTTTTTTTAATTCCAAGTGTTCCTCTTATCCTAGTACAGCTTTCAGAGCCAAAAGCATGTAGCAGCAAGGATTCAAACATGAGCTAATCCCCACTACAAGATATGCAGTAATAATAGGCTGCAGGAGCTACTAAGAAAGCCCTTAGGGTCGACTTTTCAAACACTATTATAAAAATCCCATGCCTAACCCAGATACCCTTTGATTACTAAAAAAAAAAAAAATAAACTTCCTCCATGTCTATACCATTTGGAAAAGTAATGAGCTCGT
Organism: Gymnodraco acuticeps; assembly: GCF_902827175.1. Taxonomy (NCBI): domain Eukaryota; kingdom Metazoa; phylum Chordata; class Actinopteri; order Perciformes; family Bathydraconidae; genus Gymnodraco; species Gymnodraco acuticeps. Next base: position 2,180,838 of record NW_022990313.1, read on the forward strand.
ATGATATGAAGGTCTGACTTCTCCATGCAGCCCAGGATTGATTCTTATCAAGAGCCTCACCGTCTGTTTCCTTCTAGCTGTCAATCATCCTCACTCTTACACACATACTTATATACAGTAGCTAGATATCACTCAAAGTCCACAAATACATATATGTGTATGCACTGAACACTGCTGTTGTGTGTGTGTGAGCATAAATGTGTACATTGAACCAATTCCTGATGGCTATCAGGGCTCGACAGTAACGGTTGCCATAGGCAACCATTCAAAAAACATGCCAACCGCTTCTTGGCCTTTGGTTGCCATCAGTGGCAACCAGTTTTTAACATAAATAAATAAGGACAGCAAACAGCTAAATGTGCACCCCAAAAGAGATAAATGTTAATTATCTGTTAGTCGGAACCTGATACTTAAGTTGCACGTGCATTGGTGTGATTACGGAGCCAGAGAGCGATGCACGTTTACGCGCCGTGTATTTGTTTTACAACAAATGGCGAAGCAAATTAAGTTGTTTGACTGTGGGGTAAAAAGTTCGGCCAACCCGTCAACATCTCAAACGAATGATCGAAGTGATTCAACTGATAAAGCGCAAGGTGAACCCGAACGAAAAGCAAAGAGGAAATGTGTAAAGTCTTGAGAGGCGAAATATATATGTATGTTGTCCATTCACTTCCGGTAAAAGTTCCTTCAAAATAAGAGTCCCGATCTTATTACTACCAAAATAAAAGTGCAAAACGAAACTTTACCAGAGAAAAAATATTGGCATACAAATATAATCACTTCTATAAAAAGGTAACACATTTTAAATATAGTTAGAAATATTAAAAGGTAATTTACAGCATTAATAATTAATATCTAATTCTTAACTGTGAATGGTTTTCATTTATTTAACATTAGTCTGGCCAATCCAAGACTTCAATGCTGAAGGGCCAGTGGATCTATGGTGGGGGTCAGCACAAAGGTCAAGAAAACCCACATTTGAAAGGGAGACAACGGATGACCAAGAAACTAGTGATCTGTGAAGAACATGACAACAGCTGCACTACTGGTATTTAGTATACCAGCCATTGAGGGTGGACAAGTTTCCTACCACTTAAGTTTCAAATAAATGTGTTAATTACTTATTGTAAAGCATTTGAACCTTCTTTTGTGTCACTTTTTCATTATTAAGTTGATGTATAACTGTATAGTATCTTCATTATTTAAAATATAAGGTGACTAAAAATGGCAACCGTATTTTCAGTTTTGGCAACCAGAAGCTGATGCCTGGTTGCCAGCCTGGCAACCACTTTGAAAAGTTAGCGTTGAGCCCTGGCTATCTACCAGTGCCAATCTTCTGTATAGCAGCACATGAATGAACAGAAATATATTACTGATAGAAAGTGAGTAGATACCACATATTGCCCTGCAAAGGAAATGGATTCCCCACAAGTCCACTCAACTGTAGATGCCCTCAAAAAATATGAAAGGCTCAAATATGGATCACTTCATTGCAGTCTCTGTAGTAATAAAGTAGAACCGTGTTTGCCCATGGCTGATAGAAATTCGAAAGGAATGATGAAGAAGGATATTACTCTGCTGGAGAAACACATATTGCTAGCCATGATTGAAGTTGACATGCCATGAAAAGGACCGTTTGCGGCCGATGGAGTTCACATATCTTCCCCCCCACTAGGTTTCCTGATAGGAACTCTAGCCATTCCTCCTGATCCAACCTCCATTTGATACATTTAAATTAATAAAACAATTTGATGGTGATTGGCGGAGTAACCAGTCAATAGCTCACACAGGGATTTTGCCAGAAATGAGTCCTAAAACAAGAAAAATACCTTTTACTACTTCTGGTTGATCGAATCGAAGTCAATTATATTTTAACGTGTTTGTGTTAAAATAAGGTCGGTGGTTATCACAAGCAGAAATGTTCACATTTTGTTCTACAACATAACACATTTCAGTAAATGTCCAAACTATGTTTCAAAGATTCTGGCTAACAAGTGACTTTAAAACGACTAAACGTCATCACGGCTAATATTAGCTGCCTTTAGCTTAGTGGGGATGATCCATGACGTAGTTTGTTTATAACGTTAGCTTTTTACTTCTGCCGATAGCATTTACCCTTCAGAAATCACAAAGTTGTATTAATATATGGAGATTATCCTGCTGAACAAAATGTGTCATCATAAAGTGTGTGTCAACAACAAAGCCTATTTTCTGCAATATACTGAAATATATTGGGGAAATCCCATTGCGTTTTGTCGTCTTTTTAACCACATGTATTACTATGTAATGTTATATTCAATATGCCCATCTGTTTAATATGGGGATTCAGTTTGCCTTGTAATGCTTTCAGCATGTTTTTAGAGGATACATCACCTTTGGGTTATTCAGGAGAAAATTGTAGAGAATAGTTATCTTTGTTGTGGTTTGTTTCAAGAGCAAATGTCTGTTTATTGTATTGAATAAACAGACTTCTTATAAAGCAATCATATTAGTCCACTCCTTTGTTGATAAGATGATCAAAAACACGTAAATATCCCTTTAAGGTACATTTAGAATAGATAAATACGTGCAAATAATTTGCCATTAATCGCGATTTATATATTTTAATCGATTGACAGCCATAGCAAAAGCAGAAGCTAATATCTAAGTCAAGACAGTATTATTTTACAGTATGTTTATAGAAAAGGAAAGAATGTACATTCAGCATTAACATTCATACAGAACTGAATATTTTGTTCTTTAGAAATAGTAGAGCAGAGTTGAGCTGTTCTACTGGATGTAGTGTTTGCTTTTATTATTCAATGAATGGAACACTCTTAGTTTTATACACTGTTACATCTCTGTAGATCTATGGTAAAAGCTTCACTGAAATAGACAACTACATTGTTAGAGTGTAAGCTGAAGCCATTAGTGCTTGCAGCCTCAGTGATTAACAACCAGGTACATCTTCACCCGCCAGCGCAGCTTCAGACCACATGAAACTGAGGTTTCTCTTAAACTTTAATGACTATAAACATTAATCCATTGAAACGACAACTGAACCGTGTGATGAGAAGAAAACAAACCTATATAGTGCAGCAGCTGCAGACCTTCTACTATCCTCAGTCCAACATCTCTTCTAATTTTAGATTTTAGTAATAATAAGTCCTCCATTTGAATTATTACCACAGCAGCAGCCAGGGTAGAAATCCCTTCAACACTAACTGCAATAAGAGACAGTGATGAGCTAAGTAGTATTTGTACTGTTAAATTACCCTAAATGATCTTTTTCTACGTTCTGTTTCCTGGGGCCTCATTTATAAACGTTGCATACGCTCAAAAGATGGCGTACCCCAGTTTCTAAGCAATCTTTGCGATTTATAAAAAACAAACTCGACGGGAAAATGTGTGGCCCTCCACGCACACTCTGACCCATCCGTACGCGGTACGCACAAAAACGGGAGGGACGAGAAACTGCGACACCGTTGGCAGAAAGAAGAATGGAGAGAAATATGTGGAAATAATACCATCAATAAAATGTTACCTCTCATTTATCATATATGAATTCATTTTCACAAATTGATTAAACCATTTACCTTTGGAGACTCCTCAGTGCACACAAAAACATAACTTGGAGAAATAAATGAATACGGAAATGTTATTGATCACCCCTCGATAAATGTATTCTCATAAATGATGCGGTAAGCAGAAGGACAGAATTACTTTAATCTAACGCCGTATTGCTTTTCTCTAGGTTGTGAGCATGGTTTATACTATCACGTTTAATCCCATTCTCCAAGACTTGATAAATCGCTCGTAAAACACAGGAGGTATGGACACTAATAACACCATATATGGTCAATTGTACAGCTAATATAACACAACACATTCATTTTATTTCCTTTAACTGGTGGATATAGAGTTGCTGTGGGGGGGGGAGACGTTGCGCACAGCTGATCGACAGCTGGAACACAAAACACAAAAATAAAATTCAGATCCAGTAGTCGGATTCCCCGATCATTTCTTACAGTCTCTCATCAAGGGGGTGTCTCCTGTCCCCGGTACAAACACACTGCCTGAGGAAGGCTATGTGTATTTTTGTTGTCATTAACTTTTTTCGGACCACTTATTTATTTATGTTGGTGACGGGGTTACCTTGGTTTCTGATTGGCTAATGATTACACAAGACAAAAATTCGTTAAGACATCATAAAGTGGCCAAAATCTGGTCGGCTCATTTTCAGACAGGTTTTTATATAAATGGATCAAAAAGAGAGAGAATCTTTGTTCCTGAAACTTTCAGAGTCTCTTTCCACAGAGGAGAAACATATTTATGTATAAAAGAGATTAAAAAGTTGATTTAGCATAATAGGTGACCTTTAAAGAGCATACATATGTCAACATTGTTTCAGACAGATGTAAGGGAGGACTTTTTGTGAGTTTATTTGCTTGGATTTCATAAAATATATAAAAGACTGTGTTGACTGTGATGTAAGAAGTAACTTGTCAGTCACAAGCCAAAAAGCATATTTCCTTCAGTCTATATATTAATACAATGTGAATATCAGGGAAGACTTCAAAAGTACTGTTTACTACAGTTTGTAGGTAATAAATCAAGAGGGAAGCAGGGTAATCTTTCTCATTGATGTCGATACAATCTTAATGTGAGATTGTCATCCATGTTTTGAAGACAGATATACAGTACGAGTCAAACCTTCTCATTTGAAGGTTTTTGTTTATTTGAATTATTCTCTACATTGTAGATTAATACTGAAGACACAAAAAACTATAAAAGAACACATGGAATAATCTAGTAAAAATCCAGAATATGATTTATATTTTATATTCTTCAAAGTAGCCCCTTTTGCCTTGATGACAGCTTTGCACACTCTTGGCTTCTCTCAGCTTCATGAGGTCATCACCTGGAATGGTTTTCCAAACGTCTTGAAGGATTTTCCAGAGGTGCTGAGCACTTGTTGGTTGCTTTTCCTTCACTCTGCGGTCCAACTGATCCCAAACCATCTCAGTTGGGTTGAGGTCAGTGATTTTGGAGGCCAGGTCATCTGACGCAGCACTCCATCACTTTCATTCTTAGTCAAATAGCCTGGAGGTGTGTTTGAGGACATTGTGTGTTAAAAAACGAATTATGGTCCCAGTAAGCACAAACCAGATGGGATGGCGCTGTGGTAGCCATGCTTCACGGTGGGAACCACACATGCAGAAACCATCCGCTCACCTTCTCTGCATCTCACAAAGACACAGAGGTTGGAACCAAAAATCTCAAATTTGGACATCACCAAAGTAGAGTTTACACTGTCTAATGTCCAATCCTTGTGTTTCTTGGCCCAAACCCTACCTCTGTGCAACAAAACTGATGGTCTCAAACACATGAAGAAGGCAAGTCATTCCACAAATTGACTCTTGACAAGGCACACGTGTTAACCTGTTGAACCCCATCCGTGTTTTTCAGGTCTCAGGCTCGAAAATGACATTTCCAGAACAAATGACCATAAATACACTTCTAAAAGGGGAACATTAATAATCTACCTTTGAGTTGGATGTAGAAAAGTCAGAATCAATGTTTTTTATTTTAAAGAAAATTCAGATTGAACATAGTAAAAAACTGTAAATTATAGTGTCCGTCCAAACATTATTTTTTACTTATAGTGAAAACTACCCTTGGATGATGGGTTAGTAGACTAAAAGCTTTAGGAATCCAAAGTACAACATATAATAATTACCCTGTATCAAGATTGATGCAAAACAAGTGACATCTGACCTTTTTAGAGAGGTTTAGCAACAAAAAACCCACTTCTGGGGTCATTTGGGTGGATTTTCCTTATCTCTGGTCGATTTTGCTGATTGACATCTCTTTTTAACCGTTAGAGCCAATAGAATCGAGGGACAGTTCCACATACACACACAGGTTACCAAATAAGGAGTGAGAGTGACGCGTAGCCAAAACCGGAGTTGCGACACACTCTGGTGGCTACCATTAGCAGCTAATTTTTCTTCTCCGATTGTTGCATACAAATTGAATTATGGATTATCAATAATTTTTTCAAAGTGACAGACACATTGCTATAACATATGGATTAACCTTCAGCCACGTTGTTTCTCGTTTTAATGCCATTGAACACGACTTTTGATCAGAATAACAGCTAAGGTGATCTCCGTGTTTTGCTACCTAAAGCTAAGTCATGTGTTGTCTGTATTTGCTTCCCCCGTCACGAGTTCTGATCGCTCAGTGATGATCCTTATATTTCTATAATCTGTGGACTCTCAGGATGTTATCTAAGCTTGCTTGTGCAGATCCAATAAGTATATCGATCGGTATAGCTAGAGTTAACGGCCGTAAGATTTTTTCGCTCGTGGCTAATTCAGAGGCTCAGCGTTAGCTTTGTGGTTTTTTTTGCAAAAAAAAAAAAAAAAAGATCAGTTAGCTGAGTTTCTTCCCCTTACATGGATATGAAACATTCATAGTTTATTAAATATTAATTAGCCCTCAGACGCTGTTTCCTGCAGATGATGCGTTTTTCCGCCCAGGGGCAGGTCGATGGGGTTCAACCATGGATGTATAATAAGAACTGGATACAGCGTGGGAGGCGGGGCCTCATTCATTCCTATGAGAGTTGCTCATTAGCGCATGATGATAAAATGGCCCAACTTTTGAGAGAGTGAAACGTCACAGATTACCCGGCATGCCTGAGAAGTACCCGTATGTGCGCTCATAGCGCATGCGCAACTTTAACCAAAATGCTCGTTCACATCAAGCACGTCAATTTGCGTACACGTAACAGCACCGTGCGTTCATGACAGCATGGTAATGGTTGTTATGACGGATTTGATATTAACGAGGCGGCAGTTAGCAGCTAGCTAGTAATTATGCTAATGTACACATCAATCGTTATGTACTTATATTACGCTGTAACAGGATCTAGTGATATCCAACAGAGCTTCATTTAGCATGAAAGAGTTATTGCATATGTATATATATATATATATATATACACACAGTGCAATAAGCTTCTTAGTGCAATAATAAGCTACAGGGACGTTAATCTAACGTCGGTAATATTAACTTTATTTAATACAACATTTACGGTACAAGATTTAATCATACAGCCCATGTAGTATAATATTTTACAAATGATGAATTCTCTAGTCTCGTCAAATGGTGAGCAGATATTCCGATTTCTCAGATATGAGCAGAATTCTAAGCTTTTATAAAGGGTCAACGCACATAAAATTACACCAGATGCCCCACTCAGCAGGAAGTAGCGATCAGGGTACTGTAACAGCTATAAACATTCAGTATGATTTGACCATCTATTGAGTAAATGTGATAAAATGTGGATTTCTGAAACGTATATCCTTGGAAATAGGATACTGGTTTACCAATATCTGCAACTTATGTTATGCAGAGCTTGGTCGACGGATGAGTTTAGTGCAGCATTTAAAAGCTGATTATGAGGGGGCATATAGTAGTCATATACTTTTTTTATTTCCATCCCACACCCCCAATATTTCACTAGGTGATTGAAAACCCAATTTTAGGGAAAGTCATGAAGTGAGAGATTTATGGGTTTTATTTCGCTAGAGTTACATGTATTTGAAATTGCTAAGGGGGTAAAAGGACCCCTTTGACTGAATATAGCTAAGGGACTGAGACATTGAGAGCGAGAATAGCAGGCAGGAAACAGGACAAAGAGGCAGACAACACAAAAGAGTGAGAGGGAGCATGAAGACAGAGAGAGACATCCTCCTATTAGAGTTTTGTTCTCAGCGGAAAGTGGGTCACAAAGGGCCGGAGGTTAAAACTGTGACAACAGCACTCTGCTTGTTTCTGTAAGACCTGTTCTCTTCTGTCTTTTGAAAGTGGGAGCAAAAGACTCAGAGAGAGAAGGAATCGGAGTATAATAGCACAAGAGAAAGAGTGCAGGCATTATGTAAATGCAATAGTTTCAGTTTGAGAAATAAATAGAATTAATTATGCTTTGCCTAACCCTCGGGCAGTCTGTTACATTCCCCGTTTTACTCTCTGGAATTATTAATAAGTATGTTTATATAACTTTCCCTTTGTGCAGGTGTAGGTCAAATAAGCCTGCTGAAGCAGATTTGCGACACCTGGTAGTTTCGCTTTTTGAAACTTTGTATTATTGCAGAAAGTAATCGTAGGCAGTAAAGAAAATAGCCCTGGGGGTAGTGCACTTTAAATTAAAAGCACATTTTCTATAGAATGCTCTTTACCTGCACAATAATTGAACTGAGAGGAAGTTGGGGAGGAACACGATGTGCAGCAAAAACAGGGAGCGTCTTGGAAAACAACAAAGCGTTACAGAGGCTTTTTTGAGAAGCTCTTCTTTAGCTTTGAATGAAATGGTCAGGGTCTAAAAGGAGAACAATCATCATTGAAAGGAATTCGAAAGCCCTGTTCGATTGGAGGGTCCACCACATTCAGTGCTGTGCCAAACCAACAAGTAGGGAGTGGGTTATCAAGCCCTCCAACAGGAAGTCTACATTGGTCCTGACAGAACCACCTGCCCATGATTGTGTGCATCACAAAACCTGCTGTGTACAACAGTTACAACCCGGCTCGTGGGCTGTAACATAAAGCTGGGAGACGAGACGAGGGTTGTGAATAATGAGACGTGTATTTTTCATAAACAAAAATGACCAAGCGGCACCAGCAACAAGTCCCCGCGGCTGGCCCGGAGAGAGAGCCCAGAGAAGTTCCCCCGACGTATCCGGCTTGGCTCTTCTTAAACGCTTCTGGCAGGTGTAGCTCGTCAGACAGCTGCAGCTGGAACCTGCAATCACACACAAAACACACACACACAACCAGACGGCACCCCACGTGGTGTGGAGGGGCCGTCACACATGCAAACATTTACTGATAAACTACACAAAATAAGGATGATATTTAATATTGTCATACAGATCTTAAAATGTCAAGGTTACAGTACATCATATTTTAAAATGTTACTCGGCCAGAGTACCCACAGCCAATCAATCGTTACTGCCACACACTGTACCACACTGCCACACCCTGTACCACACAGCATTTCACACTCGTCGATCAGAGCGAGCGGAGCGCATTTTCTCATCCGCCTCACGGAGCGTGGAAAGTGAGGGGCAGGGCTGCCTCTCTTCTGTGCTGTGCTGCTGTGGGGAGTTTTATTTATTTTTCCCGGGAAGTCGCGGAGAGACGGAGCGGCTGCACGTTGTTGCTCGGGCCCCCTTTTTCCACCTGTCCAGTTGTGCTGTGGCGGGGACCTGCTTCCACTTGTCGTGTGCTGCTGTCCTGGCGAGATTTTGCCCCGGGGGGCGTAACGGAGAGACCGGAGCGGCTTCGCACCTGCTGTAGCGGCGGCCTGTATCCACCTGCTCCACCTGTCGTGCTCTACGGTGCCGAGGACGTTTTACCACGGGGATATCGCGGAGAGACCGGAGTGCCTCTACGCCTCGAGCTGGGCCTGCTTCGCCTATCCTGCTGTACTGAGGAGGTTCTGCACCGGGGAAATCGTGAGGAGACCGGAGCGCCTATACGCCTCGAGCTGGGCCTGCTTCGCCTATCCTGCTGTACTGAGGAGGTTCTGCACCGGGGATATCGCGAGGAGACCGGAGCGCCTCCACCTTTCGGGCCTGCTTGCGCGCCTATCCGGATGCTGTGCTGGTCTGGGAAAATGGCCCATATCATGATTCTGCTATGCCTGTTAGCTATTTTGGACAATGAGAAGTTCTCTCGTCATCCTGAGAAGTCAACTGGATTCAGGTCTGTTCTACCGCCCGCAGTGGACATCCCCTCTAAAGGTTTGGATGTGTTACACAAACAATTACTGGTTGCCTTGTCACAGACATTCAGTTCGACAAATGTTTGTCTTTCTCACTTGCCTGCTATGATGGTTCTTCAGGACTGCTTCTTGAGCTCTAATCTCACTTTCGCGGAGTTTACTGGTGACTTTAAAGCAGATGACAATGTATGTGTGTCGGTTAAGAGGAAAAGGCGCTTGGTTTTTTTGTTATTATTACTATCAGGGAATGTACAACTAAACCCTGGACCGCCCGGCAGCAGTAGTAGTCAGATAGCTACTCCTGCTGATTTTAATTCTAGATCTGGGTTGGGATTCATTCACTTAAATGTGCGCAGTCTGTTACCTGAGTTAGATTTTGTCCGCATTTGGGCGAGCTCGACTGATGCTGATGTCATTGTCTTATCAGAAACGTGGCTAGATAAATCGATTTTGGCCTCTGACATCTACTTAAATGGTTATAGTGTATATCGTACCGACCGTCCTAAAAAAGGTGGTGGCGTTCCCATTTATGTGAAAGTTTTGTGTAACCAAGATGGTTTCCAAATCTATTAGTAAACAACTAGAATTGTTAGCTTTAAATATCGAAGTAGCAAAGGGTCAACAGGTCATGGTGGTGGGCCGCTACAGACCCCCCTCAGCTGTCAAGGACTCTTTATCTTCTTTGGCAAAACTTTTATCTCAACTAGACTAAAAGGAAATAGTGCTACTTGGAGATTTTAACTGGGACTGGTTAACTGCAGTGTCAGAGGATTTTAAAAACCTTTGTATCTCTCTGAATGTTACTCAGATTGTTGACAGTCCTACTCGCCCTAACATTAAGTCCCCAAATAAATCCTCCCTAATTGATCTCACTTTAACTAATGTTCCCCATAAATATTCATCTGTGGGAGTATTTGCAAATGATCTGAGTGATCACTGTGTTGTAGCCACAATTAGGGACACTAAGGTCCAAAAGGTTAAACCTCGCATTATCATTAAGAGAGACAAAAAACATTTTGTGGAGTGCGGAAGTTTATGAAGAGTATTATGCGGAAGATGTGATGCAGCATATTTTTGGTATATTCATTTTAATCTCACCAATATATAAGAGGTGTATTGCATCATGTTATCCCTAAATATATGTGTGGGTATATACATTCCTGTGTATTAATAGTTGAAGGAACAAAATACATTTTTCCTCTTAAATATAGAGAGGTTTTTTATAGATTCCTGAAACAATGTTCCCTTTTTCTTTAAAGTAGATTAGCGCAATAGTCTTTTTCTTTCACTTTTCCCTTTTCATCAAAAGGGTGCTTTAGGCTATTTTTGAGGGGTAAAATGCAGAATTACTTGTGAGTTCTGTTTTGAGTGAAAAGATTACCCTTTTGAGTGTTTTTCTTGGTTAACCATTAGATATAGTGGCTAAATTCGTTCTAAGTTAATTATGCGCATCCTGCAGGCCTTGAGAATTTAGTCACACAGTTAAGAGAGACAATGGTCCTTTTAGACTAAGGGTGAGCTTACTTCGGGTGAATAAAAGTTCAGAGATGATTGGGGGGGGTATGAAGACATTTAGGCTTGTTGGTGAGCTAGTTCTGAGGATGTCATGGGATAATGACTGTTATATTCCCAACAAGTATGGCTTTCATAAAGAAACACATGACTTGGGTGATAAGATGTGTTTTGTTGTAAAATGGGCCTGTTTGGTTTTCTGCTGGCCAGCGCTGGGTCACTGTGACAAAGCATATTTTGCGTCTGCCAATGAGGGGACCTGAAAAGATGACCAGCTGACCTCACCCCTTCCTTCTGTCTTCTGGTATATGTTCTGTCGATTCCTGAGTTCGGCCTCTTTTCTCTGGCTGTCAAGACGGAAGGATCTCCGCAGCAAGTGAACAGGGCAGAAGTGGGCCGGCTACTTCTTAAAACATTACAATATGATTTTAGTATATTGTATTATATGGTGTTGTAATGTATTATAGTGCATTGCATTATTACCTTTGATAATTAAAACAGATTGTTTAAACTGGTATCTGGGTGTTCTCTGTCTGATTTCCTTCCTGTTATGATTTTAAGCAGGACTCGTCAAAACGACACGCGGAGCCGAGTGGGGTTGTAAAAACCTCAAAACTCCAACAGGAGCAGGGTTTTGTGCATGATCTGTTTGATTTTGATTGGGGTAAAATCGATCTGTGTGCTGATGTAGAAACCGCATGGTCTTATTTTTATCTTGGTTTTATGGAAAATATAGATAGACATGCACCCCTGCGTACATTTAGAGTGAAGGGACGAGACAATCCTTGGTTTTCTGCTAATCTGTCCAGTCTCCTGCATGAGAGAAACAAGGCCTGGGCAAAGGCTAGGAAATCAGGCTCAGAGGTAGAATGGCTGCGTTTTAGGCAGCTAAGAAATCGCTTCACATCGCAAATCAAAAGTGCTAAATCAAAGTAAGATCTGTCAGTAACCACAAAGAACCTGAATAATCCTAGAAAATGTTGGAAAGCCATAAAAATCGATATCCACCGGTGATATCTATAATGAGCTACCTCTGTGCATTACCACAGCATCTGGCACTGTATCGGACAGGGCCACTATGTTAAATTGCTTTAATGAGCATTGTGTGTCCTGTGGCTCTCTGTTTGATTCTGTCACTAACTCTGCTGCTGTGAACACCACAGTCTGTGACTCTGAAAAAAGTGTTTTGGAAAACCCTTTTAGTTTGACTCCTTTTACTGTTGATATTGTTCGTGAAGCTTTAACCAAGTTAGATCCTAAGAAACCGGCTGGCCCGGACAACGTAGAACCTTTCTTTTTAAAGATAGCTGCAGATTTTATTGCTCCACCTCTCACTACTCTTTTTAACCTCTCCCTCAACACAAATGCAATTCCAAAAGTATGGAAGTCAGTTTATGTCTTGCCTTTACTAAAAGGAGGAGAGGCAACTATTTTAAATAACTATAGGCCAATCTCTAAATCAGGGGTCCCCAAACTTTTTCCTGTGAGGGCCACATAACTTTTCCCTTCTCTGATGGGGGCCGGGTCAGTTTGTAACTGAAAAAGTGTGACGATCGCATGGGTGTCTAAACGTAAACATTTATTGTTTTCTAGAAAGCCAACCAAATATTAATAACCCTTTCCGGGATCTTCACAGAAAAAAAGTCAGGAAATAAATAATAACACTATTAATTAAATAAATAACACTATTTATGAAATAAATAATAACCAAATAACCCTCTCTGGGTTCTTCACAGAAAAAAAGTCCATTGAAAATTACTGTAACTTTCTGTTGTGCCGTGCACAATCTTAACAGGTAAAAGTTTAGCTTAGTTGTCAGAGCCGAATCTCTCAAAATAAACGTGGATTTACGTAAAAAAAAACATTTTTTCGGGGTTCGGGTGTTTTGTTTGATTTTAAACAAACAAAGTCTTGGCTTTCAGAATATGAAACTTTTATTTCCTATTTATGAATGTAAGAGTATAGTAATCATATATAACACTGCAGGGTCCGTTACAGTTTGTTTTCATCTGATTTCAATTAAACAAAGTCTTGGCTTTCAGAATATTAAACTTGTTTCGGCAAATTCAGATGATAAATACAACTTTGAAGCTTCGGCATAATTACAAGCGGAGAACGGAGTAACTTGACGTCACAGCAGGCATAACAACAGCCGGTGTTTCTCGTGAGTGTTTTCCCCGGGAAACAAACACAATACACACAAACGCAAAATTACACAAGCACACACACTCACACACACACGTATACACACACACTCGCGAGCTTCCCCTCCAAACGAAAATATCTTCCCTCTGTAGTATTTTGATCATTTTCTCTGCTAATAATCAATCAGATCGATGGATTCCAGAGAAGAGACAACTTTGAAGGCCTTTTTCTCAAAATGATGACTCGGTGACAGTCATTACATATTTCGCTTAATATTTGAAGTACAAAAACAATCCTGATATCATTAGAAAGCTAGGAATATCCTCTTTCCAACAGTGTATACAACTCAAAAGGTGTCTTCGGGTCAATGCGACTGATTTCGATAGAGCAGGTCACAACATTTTGACAGGGGCTAGTCTAGGATTCGCGTGGCCAGACTGAAAAAAAAAAAAAAAAAAATCATAATGCGTCTCTGGTATTGTTCAGGGGGCCGGGCCAAATGTGGAGGCGGGCCGTACCCGGCCCGCGGGCCTTAGTTTGGGGACCACTGCTCTAAATGATCAGTTCTGGCTAAGGTTCTTGAACGCCTAGTGAGTGAACAGGTAAAGGTGTTTTTATGTACAAATGACATCCTGTCTAAACATCAGTCAGGCTTCACAAAGCAACACAGCACCATCACTGCCACAATGAAAGTGGTGAATGATGTGGCGAGTATTTAGATAATAAGCAGAGTTGTGCAGCTCTATTTATTGACCTGTCCAAAGCGTTTGACACCGTCGATCATCGCATTTTGAAGCAGAGGCTACTCAGTATAGGCATGTCCAGCCATGCAGTGGGGTGGTTTGTAAACTACCTCTCTGAAAGGTCCCAATGTGTTCATTTTGCTGGGCTGTCTTCTGAGTGGTTAAACATTACTAATGGTGTTCCTCAAGGTTCTGTTTTAGGTCCACTTTTATTCTCCATCTACATCAATAGTTTAGGTGAAAATGTCGATGGAGCAACCTTACATTTTTATGCGGACGATACCGTGATGTACTGTGCAGGTCCCTCCATTAAGGAGGCTGTTGTTGAATTGCAAGCAGTTTTTAACATTATTCAGACTCAGCTCTCTGAACTAAAGCTTCTTTTAAATGTTGATAAAACCAAGGTAATGCTCTTTTCAAAAGCTAAAAAGACACCAGAGCCTGTTGTAGATATTGTAACTACGCAAGGAATAAAACTTGAAGTGGTTACCTGTTACAAATACCTTGGTATCTGGCTTGATGATTGTCTCACTTTTAAACGTCATGTCAATAACCTGCTTAAAAAGCTGAGGGTTAGGCTAGGTTTCTTCTACAGGAACAAGTCCTGTTTCTCGCTTGAGGCCACGAAAAGGCTAGTCACTGTGACCTTTTTACCTGTGCTGGACTATGGTGATTTGATTTATATGAATGCACCTGCCAATTGCCTGGTTAAGATAGATGCTGCGTATCACAGCGCACTGAGATTTGTGACAAACTGTAAAGCATTAACTGTACCCTGTATGCAAGGGCTGGTTTGCTTTCACTAACTGTACGGAGGCTCAGTCACTGGTACATTTTTATATACAAAGCCATGTTAGGGAAACTTCCATCTTACATCTGCTCCCTGATCTCACGGCGAATTGTAAGTGGCTACTGCCTGAGATCGCATGCTGTTGTTTTATTAAATGTGCCAACTGCTAGGACTGTCTTAGGGAAGACAGCTTTTAGATGTGCAGCTCCTCTGTCTTGGAATAGTCTGCAATTGAAATGGAAACTGAGCAATCTGGTGCCACTAAATGTTTTTAAAGCTCGGTTGGATGCTACTCAATCGGAAGCTGTTGGTACCTGCTCATGTGGATAGTTATTTTAAATTGTAATCCCTGTAATGATGCTGTAAAACAGGGGTGTTAAACTCAATTTCATCGCGGGCCACATTTGCATAAAGGTTGCACTCAAAGGGCCGGTTGTAACTATATAAATATATAATATATATATTAGGGCCGGGACTCGATTAAAAAAATTAATCTAATTAATTAGAGGCTTTGTAATTAATTAATCGAAATTAATCGCATTTTTAATCCCATATACATATTTGACCTAAGAACAGTGAGAAGCAATTTTTTTTCACATGGATTTTAGTATACCATTAGGCGCATTCACACCGCAGTACTTTTCCCACAAAGGTTCATGAGAATTTAGTTCATGAGAACTCTTTGAACCTGGGGGAGGATTAGGCAAATGAAGCCACTGACGTCACTTCTTCTTCTTCTGCTTTGGGTTTACTGGCAGGCCGCAAACCACTTCACGGCGTATACTGCCACCCAAAGTCCCCGGCCGGAAGTCCCCGGAGTTGGGGACTGGCTTCAGTAGAAGCTGCTGGGACTCCCAGCAGCTTCTACTGAAGCCTTCTGAGTAAATCGCCAGAACACCGACACCTCCACATCTCCACCGCTCCCATGTTTTATTTTGTGTTGCCATAAGTTAGTCTCTCTGCGTTTCTGCGCTGGGCTAATGCTAATAATGCTAATGCGAGGATAATAAAATGGCGTCTTCACAAAACTTTTTGGGAGTTTTACGGGGCGTGGTTTGCAATCCTTCCAGCCAATCAGAAATATAGCTCTTTTCTCACAAGAGAGCCGCACGAAAGTCCCTGCTCTCTAGCAGCTCTCTGCTCTCTAGCAGGGACTTTCGTGGGGGTAAAAAGGTTCTCATGAACTAATTTTAGTACCGGCTCTTTTTGGTGTGAACGCGATAAAAGAAGCTAACGTCCACGCTTCCACGCTAGCTGCTATATGTTTTGCATTGAGGTGATACTTGAGGCTTGATGTGCTGCGGTGATATGCGAATTCCTTTTTGCATAATTTGCACACAAACCGTGCTCTTATCGACGCTTCCATCCGTCCGTTTTTTAAAACATTTCCCACTGTTGTTCACTGTGGTTTGTTGTTGTCTGAAGTCATGAACGTTAGTTGGTGCTCCAGTATAATCGGTACGCCTGAAACTCATCCAGTGAGAAACGTTCCGCGGTGCAAAAATAAGTGCGATTAAAATGCGTTAATTTTTTTAACGCGTTAATTTTTGTGTAATTAATTAATCTTAATTAACGCGTTAAAGTCCCGGCCCTAATATATATAAAATAATGTATTACATTACATTATTACCTCTGAATTGGATTAGTATCGGATAGGATAATAACTTAGTCATTAACTACGTCTGAAAGCAGAAGTCTCTTCAGTGTGCATGTCACAAAACGAGATGCATTGTGGGACATGTAGTTTATGGGCAACCTGCTTCTGTAAAGTGGCATGTAACCGTATAATAAACGTATTATATTCTTTGCAAGCTCTTGCGGGGCCACATAAAATGAAGTCGCGGGCCGGATTTGGCCCCCCTGCTGTAAGATGTCCTTTTTGTTGTTCTGTTTATGTTTCATGTGGAACCTACTTGAGCAGGGGGGTATACTACGAAGCAGGATTTTCGCTTAGCCGGCTAAATTCAGGGAAAACTCCGGCTTTCCGGTCCTACGAAGCTGGTTCTCTTTTTAGCAGGCTAGATCTCCATGGTAACTTATGCTTAGCGGCTAACCTGGTCGGGATCAGGTTAGGTTGCAGGCTAAGAGCTCAACTCAGTGAAAGCACTGCCTGCTGACCAATCAGAGCTCAGTGTGCGGAGTTTAAAGCGATCAAGTCATATTACAGGAGAAAGGAAATACAGAAAAGCTGCCGTTGCAGGAAAGACCGCCAGCAAAAATCACCGACTGTGTGAACGTGAACATTAATAGAATATCACCTCCCATCTTCAGAGCAATCTGACTATTATAACATTAGCGTTAAGAACACTTACCACATATCTACCACAACATAAGTAACCGGATCAGAGTAACATTAAGTACAGTCTGCGGCATATCATATATTTTCTTATCTGAGTCAGCTGAGCCGTATCTGGCCGTGCAACACTCACAGTGTCACATAGGCCTACTGTATGCAGAAGTATTATTTTAAGCAACACATTAAGTTGACGAAACACTCGAGACAAATGTAACTAAAGTCAAATCGTGTTTTAGACGGGGCAGTGATATCACAAACCTGTTAATTAGTGCTGGGGGGAAACGATTATTTTGAAAACGATTAATCGGGCGATTATTTGATCGATTAGTCGACTAATCTAACGATTATTTTTCTGTTGTTCAATTCATAAAAAACGTAATGTAAAAAAAAAATGTTTCACGATACTGTGTCTCATGGGATCTTAATATTTAAGAACCTATTAATGTGTTATACCAGATTAACGGAAATAATCTCAGCTAATTGACGATACAAACCATGTTTACCAAAAACAAAACACAAGTCTCATAAGAAGCATCTAAATGACCCCTGAGCGAAAAATGCTAACGGACATTGGCACAGAACTCAAGATAAAAGTACCCTTATTACTTATCGTAGCTGCACATACAATATATCCGATTAAAGCTGAGACTCCACAGATTATGTAGGTATATAGTATCATCGCTGAGTGATCCGGACTCGCGACAGGGGAAGCAAATACAGTCATCACAACACGTACCTTCACAGAGCTTCTAGGGAGATCGTCTCACCACCGTAGCTGTCAATCTGATCAAAAGACGTGTTCAATGGCATTAAAATGAGAAAAAACGCGGCTGAATCGGTTAATCCATAGGTTTTTAACGTCTATGTATAAAAAAATGATTGAATTTATAATCCATAATTCCATTTTATGTAAAAAATCGCAAATGCTAGCTGCTAATGGTAGCCACCACAGCTAGCTGCTGCTTCTGCTAGGCTATGCAGCAGTCTCAGTGAGATATAAATATATAAATATCTTTGCGTTTTGGACTAACTTTAAAATATTCCCATGCTTTTGAAGACCTAGGGCGAGATGTTTTCGTTTGGGGGCTTCGTGCGCAATCCTGTGAGGAGGAGGTGGTAGCCGTTTCAGTCTCCATTGTGTTTGAAGTGCGATTGCGAACTGCTTGTTGCTTTGGGTGACCCACGTGTGTGTAGCGACGCGTCAACGCGGAAATATGTCGTCGACGATATTTTGAAGTCGACGCGTCGCTACAGCACTACTGTTAATGTACGCATTCAAACACTTTTTCTTTTGCCAGCTGTATTCACCTTGCAGGTGCAGACTATGTGGCTTTTATCCTGGATAAAGTGTTTAAGTCATGGATGTTTAAAGTTTAACTTCTTCATTTTTGACTAGTATTAATGTTCACTTTTCATTCAGGAAGTATGACGCTGCGCTGTCAGTACGCTTCTCCATGTTTGTGATTGGTCGAATGCTCCAAATACCACCCCTTTCATGTGAACGCGCACCTAACTAGATAGGAAACGGCTGGCTTGAGCGATCCACTTGATAACCAGCGTCATAGTACAGTTTAGCGAGAGCGCGTATGTTTTAGATTAGGCCAACCGGCTAACTCAAATCCAGGTTAGGTTGAACCAGCTTCGTAGTATAGGCCCCAGGTCTCCCTTGAAAAAGAGATCAATGATCTCAATGGGATACAACTGGGTAAATAAAGGTTTGAAATGAAATGAAAATATTTCATTTTTACTTAGGATCCCGGGTCTAGTCTAGAAAACGGTAGATGTAAGCATTATTTATGGTGACTGTTGCAAAAACCAAGCAGCTCATAAACATTACATAACCTAAAAGGTTTAATAAAAATAAGAAGTTGTGTTATAATTATTATAATTTGTTTTTCCTTTGTAGATGCTGATTCTAATGCCCCTTTTCTACCAAACCAGTTCTGGTTCAAGAACTGTTCTTGTGCTTTTCTGGTGCTTAACTGGTTCTTCTCTCTTGCACCACTTGTGTTTCCACAGCTCAGAGCCCGACTGGTGCTGCGTCATGACATCACCATTTACGTCGCTGATTTTCTCCCCAACGCGCTCACAACAACAACAATGGGGGACTGTGTCGGGTTGATGATCGTGTTACTTTTAATCATACAAAGCCAGATTAATTTAAAGAATTACTTCTCCAACCTTATACATTTCTCCAGAGTGCCGTGGTTCATTGTTTATTAATGTGGTTCAGCGGGATTTAACTCACGGCAGAGTTTATTCTCCCGTTAACTCACGGCAGCGGCCTCTGTAAAGTATTCACTGTCTGACTGTCACACAAGTATTGTGCCAGAGTGCCCACCCACTCTGGCACTGAGCCCACCCATTCATTGATCAAAAATGACTGGGTGAAAATATAGTTTCCAAAATGTTTGATCAAAAATAACAATAAAACAATAAAATAAGTGCAAACAGGTGTTTCCCTTTTTAAAAAAAAAAAAAAAAAGTAAAAGCAACATTAATTAACGTAATCAGGCCGAACTCATAGTCGGGACCAAACACATCGTAGAACGTCTCGCGGACGCGCGCAGACGAAGGAGGACAGTGGACTGGACAGACACAAAAAATATACCGCGCTCACTAACGATGTCACAACAATCGATGTTCAGTTTTCTTTTAAAATAGTAAGAACAGAGTCGCCTCCACCAGAACCACCACACATCATCCTCACACCTGTGTCGCCTCAGAGAGACGAGAGTGTGTTTAATGTTGTGCCCCGCTGAGCTCAGTCCCTCTGCGGGACTTAGCACCTGTTGCAGGATAACAGAGAATGGCCAATGTGGGCCGGTCGGATAAGTTACTAGCACCCCCCCGTTGACTATTTACTAGCGGTATTTACTAGCGGTACCGAAGTGGGCCGGTCCAGAGTCCCGGGCCGATTTTTTTGTCCCAGTCCGCCCCTGCCCACTGGTATGACAAATAGCCTACACATTCTTGGAGTATAGCATTAGCAAGGACAGTGTGTTTTGTAAAATGTGCCGGCATTTTAGAGAGATACATTATGTGCCGGCGGAGAAGATACATTCAGTCGCCATGATTACAGGGACTGGAAACACATCGACTATGCTCTCAGTAAACACAAATGTCATTCTAGGCATAGCCTATTTTTATTAGATTATTAACAGAAATCGCGAGAAAACATTTGAACAGGCCCAGCCGAAATTATATTGGCCCACCCACAATTGAAATCCTGGCGCCGCGGTTGATTTAGACTTTTAGTTGTCTGTTTATTGTATAACTCCACAAGCCTTTACTCCTCATTCTCATTCATGACATTCTATTTGATACATTCTGGCTGAAAACAAAGTTAACATGAAACCAGAGGTGACGTAATGTCATGTAATCCGGGTTTTCCTTCAAAATAAAACTTTTCAAAATAAAACGGTGCATTTATTTAATATTCACCAATAATAGTATTGCAGCGTCAATACGTATAGTCTTAAAGACAGGGTGTTAAGTGTGCAACAGCACGTGTCATTTCTCCTTAAATTCACTAAACCAATCGTATAATTAGCCACATGCTAATGCTAACCTTAAATTGAAGCTAACAATATTTACTCGCAAAAGTCGTTTTGTGAACTTCCGGTTTTCAGTCATTCTACCAGAAACGTATATTTCCACATCTAAATATACTGAAGAAAAAATATTTATTTCTTTCAATTTCAAAAACAGGTCATATAGTTGGGTCATCTCCAGCAATTCCGTGACCGTGGAGAGCAGAGGTTAGTTTCTCAGTGGATTTGTCATGTTTTTAAAAAAAAAAAGAGCCCCCATGCCCCTCGCAAAAATGCGGGCAAAATGTTTTAGAGCCCTAAATCCAAAATGGCTGCCATCACCGTAGGTTGAAAATGAGCTTTTCAATTATTTGGCCTACAATGTTGTTCAATACATGGTTTCTGGTACTTTTAGGGTCAAGGAAATCATATTTGATGTTGTTTTGATGATTTTACCTATTTTTGACCTTCAAATCCAAGATGGCCGCCAATTTTCCCCCAAATGTCGATTTTTCTAATTACCAACTGCCGCTTAGAACGAACATTCCGCAACAACTCTATAAATGTCACAGCTTACCGTTACACCGTACAAATGAAAATGTTAATGTGTAGAAGGTTAGCTAGCTAAATCTGGATCACTCTCAGAGCTAAGGCTAACTTAGCTCAACAGTTTCTCACCTTCCAAGAATAAGACTACAATTCCATTGAAAGGATTCAAAGGAGTAAAGTTGGATGAGCATAAACTTACATTCATGTATTTTTTCTAGGGCTGTCAATTTAAAGCGTTAATAACGCGTTAACGCAAAAAAAAATTAACACCACTAATTATTTTAACGCGATTAACGCATGTGTATTTTTTTTCCTCGGCCGCCCCGTAGTTTCAGAGCGCATCGAGTTTAAAATACCATCTACAAGCTGATGCTGACAGCCCCGCTCCTGCCGCCCGCTTGTGGCAGACCACACTTCCACGCTCACCGGCAGGCACCGACTGGCTATTGGGAGGACCGGGAGGGTGTGTGTATGTGTGGCCCGAGCGAGCGAGAGAGAGACCTTACGTGCATTGTTGTTGTTAGCATCTGGTGCTAGCTAGCTGCGCTAACGGATATATGGAGCTGTTTAAATGAAAACAGAGGAGCGACATTTCGCCACAACTGCGCCGAGCACTTGACTTTATGCAGGAAGCCAGACAGTGGGACATTAGGCGCATTCACACTGCGGTACTTTTCCCACAAAGGTTCATGTGAACTTAGTTCATGTGAACTCTTTAGTTCGCATGAACTAAGTACAGATCGCGTTCACACTGGAAAAAGTCCCTGGGGGGTGGATTAGGCAAATGAAGCCGCTGACGTCACTTGTTCTTCTTCTGCTTTGGGCTTACTGGCAGGCCGCAAACCACTTCACGGCGTATACTGCCGCCCAAAGTCCCCGGCCGGAAGTCCCCGGAGTTGGGGACTGGCTTCAGTAGAAGCTGCTGGGACTCCCAGCAGCTTCTACTGAAGCCTTCCGAGTAAATCGCCAGAACGCCGACACCTCCTCATCTCCACCGCTCCCATGTTTTATTTTGTGTTGCCATAAGTTAGTCTCTCTGCGTTTCTGCGCTGGGCTAATGCTAATGCTAATAATGCGAGGATAATAAAATGGCGGCTTCACAAAACTTTTTGGGAGTTTTACGGGGCGTGGTTTACAATCCGCCCAGCCAATCAGAAATATAGCTCTTTTCTCACAAGAGAGCCGCACGAAAGTCCCTGCTAGAGAGCAGGGACTTTCGTGGGGGTAAAAAGGTTCACATGAACTAATTTTAGTACCGGCTCTTTTTGGTGTGAACGCGATAAAAGAGTTCACATGAACTAAGTTCACATGAACCTTTGTGGGAAAAGTACCGCAGTGTGAATGCGCCTATTGTACGAAAAGTCAGCACACTCAGCACGGATAGTGCGCAACATGATTGCAGCGTCCAGGCAGCTCCCGTTCGAGCATATGCCTTGAGTTGCACATAGCTCCAACGATCCATCACACACACACACACACAAACACCATTTGTATTGTATTATTGTATGAGAGGTTCCAGGTTGAATTGAGGCGAATATTTGTAATGTTCAGAGGTTGTTGTGTTTAATATTCATGAGAATATTTGTCATTGTTCAAATGATAATAAACATTAGCATAAAGCATATTTGTCCACTCATATGTTGATAAGAGTATTACAAACTTGAACAATATTCCTCTAAGGTACATTTAGAACAGATCAAAAATGTGCGATTAACTATGGACAATCATGCGATTAATCGCGATTAAATATTTTAATCGACTGACAGCCCTAATATATATATATATACATATCAGAGTTCCCGTTAGAATATTTTTTCGCCGGTCAACATGTCCGTTAAAGTTTAAATCTTCCGGACAAAATTAGAAAAGTGCCGGTCAAAGGTCTTCTTTGTTATTTATTGTGCTTTAAAACAAATTGATATGATTCGATATTAAACAAACTAATCATAGTAGATTAACTATTCAAAAGTGTACAGTAACTTATAATAACATGGGAATAATAAACGGAGCGCTCTCTCCCTCTCCTGACAGCCCGTCAGTATCATGCAGCTCCCGGATCAGTAATGAGTGACCCGACAGTAAAACTAAACATATCTATAACTAGTTTAGGTAGTTTGAGAGGTAATTAAAATAGCTACGTGTGATATTCTAACCTGAAGTGTGTGTTTTGTCCGCTCACCGCTGCATGTGATTATGCAGAGCTGCGTGTCGACTCGTCAGCAGCAGCTGATCTCTCTCTCCCGTCAGATTAGACTTCACTCGCGTTTATGTCCATATCGATCAGATCCAGCTAGTTCTAGCTAATGATAGGACTACCTGCTTATTAAAAGACACCTAAACAATAAGCGTCGCTATACAACCGGGTGAGGCTGCAAAGTATAGCGCAGCATTATGCATTGGTTTACATGCCCACCGGAACCCCGAGGCATTACCAACAGATCAACGCACAATCAACCCATACAGGACATCTCTTTTTCCACATTAAGTGTTAGACATTAGAATTGACTATTCTTGTCTGTCACATAAATGGCGCAAGTTGCACAACTGATGTGGTATTGCGCTAAACGGAAATTATTTTGAACGGACACTTTGACCGGAGAGATTTAGATTTGCCGGTCTTCAGCATATTTTACCGGTCGTAGTCCGGAAATTACCGGCTAACGGGAACTCTGTTATATACTAACTGTGCTTTCCCCCAAAAAAAGTTGTAAATCAAACAAGTGAAGTACATGTTATGTTATAAAGCCGTGGAGGGCGGTAGTTTATAAACCAAAGAGTAACCGCCTTTACAGGACGCTCTAATAAGTAAAGCGAAAGCACCCGCAAGGACACCTGGCCTCCTATTGGTTGAGGGATTTTGATAGGGTTGTTGCACAAAAGATCCGAGCCCGCACAGAATAAATCTGAGAGCAGAAATGTCGCGAGCGCACAGAAACAGCCTGAGTGCGAGGAGAAGGTTTTAAGCTGGAACACAGGAAATCTGTAAGCAGCAATATATCTTGAGTGCAAGCGTCCAGTTTGAGCAGAAGCAGAGCAAATCTAAGCGCAAGCAGGCACTATTTGAGTGCGAGGACAGGGTTTGAGTGATGGGTTCCCTCGACAAAAAAGCAATGAGATTTCTCTCAATAGGATTTTATAAAATAGCTGGAAATAAGGTCTGTGGAAAACGAACCTGTTAGATAAATGCACGTTGTGTTCAGTCGGATAATATCCACATGTCTACCCTACTTTTATAATTTTCGAATCATAAATCTAATTGATAGAAGATAGATAGCGTCACTGCACCACTCTCACTGCCGTTAGAAAGAAGCAAGCAACTGAAGCAAGTGCAATTATGGAGGGTGGAGATTTGGAGTATTTAATCAAAAATCATTGTACTAAGCTTCTGCTACAGCAGCAACTAAAAATGTAATCTGATGACAGGCCAATGCCCAAACTGGAGCTGTGTACAGCGAGGAAAAAAGGAGCGAATCGGACGTAAAACGTTAAAGGTCTCCTGATTTAGTTTGTGAATGAATGGTTATTAGAGGTTCGGCTGGAGAGTGCATGCGGACCTGTCGGTTAGATAACAGGCGTGTGTAAGTCCTGCATCTGTATGATACAAATGTGTGTACAATTATGCTGTAATCACTCATCTGGTTACGTTATTACATTGACCACCACACACACCAAAAAAAAGGACGTATGATTGGCTTCCCCTATTTTTTTTCCCACGCCACGCTACTGTTGAAAACAGATTCTTTGAAGGAGCTGGGAGCCAGGGGAAAAATCCTAAATACTCTTTGACAGATCTTGATAATGACAACTTCAAGTTGGTAACATTTGTACACATTGTCATGTATGTGTAAGGTAGCAGCCTTGACAGGCCACTAGGTGTTGCTGTTGCGCAGCAAATTGTTGTTTTTTGTCCATTGTGGGACACCGTATTTCTCCTGTTGTTCTTGGCACTAATGTTTGTATTCACTCCACGAAAGGTGAGCAGTGTTAATTGTGGCAAATCATTTTACACATTATTACGTTAAAAACGTCCAAACATTCAATTTCTTTAATTAATGGGTTAGTTTAAATGTTTATCTACCCATTTGTGTATGTTTGGGAGTGAGATGTTTATGTTTTGTCTGTTCATTTGGGTGTTGTATTGGTTAGCATGTAGCTAATGGCGCGAATGTTTGTATTCACTCCACAAAAGTTGTGTCAGAAGAGCTGCCATTGGGATGAATAAATCACTACTCAGCGTCTTCACCGCAATCCGATCTACTGTGTCCTGTTTTCCTCCCCTCTGCATAACATCCCATCACCAATAACAAACACAACGCAGAGTCCCAGGGTGTTCAGAGAGGCTACGGGACATTTGGGTTACATATGTAAGGAGTTTTTTACAGAGACTTTCTCTACCTTGCACACAGAACTATTGGTGAAATAATGTCAGTAAGCATCGAACAAGGTGGCCCACCTCCTGCCTTTCTGAGAGCGTAGTGCTACAACTTCCTCTGCACAGGAGAAGTGGACCTTCATTCACTTTCAAAGGAGGATGTATCTGATATAGAATCCTGTCTTCTCATCAGCAAGGTGAGTACTCTGTTTAGCATTGTTAGATATGAATTAGATCTATGTTTTAACACCCATTGTAAATCTGTCCTTTATTTCAATGTTGCACATTCTCAGGTCGAAGATTCTGCAGATGAGCAGTCTCTGATGTTGTGGGCTGATGACATTGTCAGCTGTGGATACACAAGCCAGTTCAAACTGGACAATAAAGACAGCATCATACGGTAAGAGTTGTATAATATTAATTTAAAATGTTTATTTTTCAAACCTGTGTTTTAGTGAAAAAGGGACGTGTTGCGGCCGCCGCCTCCCCGGTCCTGGTAACTCTGTTTTGAATGTGTTTTATGTAAATGAGCTGTGTGGTTGCCCTGATGTCATTGGCTACCCATCTCCTGGTACCGCCCCCGAAGATTGTGATTGGAGCACGCCGGGCCCGACGCGCTCCAATCGCCGCGCACATCCGGCGCACACCTTCCGGAGACGACTACAGAGGCCGTTTCTCAATCGCGAGTAAAACTGCTGCAGAGCCACTATTTCAAATATACTACGTCATCGAGTGGCGCCGAAGGACTGTTTAAATGCATGTTAAATGCCCAGCATTCGGCGCCACTCGATGACATAGTATACTTGAAATAGTGGCTCTGCAGCAAGTATACTCGACATTGAGAAACGGCCAAAGCCTGGGGACAGCGATCAGTCGGGAGGCTCTGTTATGTGAACAGACGCCTCTTGCTACGTGCTCTTCGATTGTGATAAATTATGTTAACAGTGGTTAACTCAAGTGGTCCGTAATTGATGTAGTATTGATTTGATTAGATTAGGATAATATTACGTTGACTGTGGTCATTCAGTTTAGCTGTGTTTTCCCACAGCCTCCTTTTCCTTAGTCTGTACCGCTTTGATAGTGAGGGTTGTTTTGTTGTTATTTTGGTTGTTAGTGTATATTCGTTGGTATGTAATTAGGTTCCCTTTCTAGAGTCCTCCCTTTGTTTGGTTGCTCACTTTAACCTGCGCCCTTGTGGCCTTTTTGTTTGTTCCAGGCCGCTTGCCTGCCATTTTGTTAACCTGCTATTTAATAAACTCTTTATAATTATTACCATTTCCAACTGTGTGTGTTGCTTTCCTCATCCCCTAGTGGGGACGTAACAGGACGTGTAAGGAGAGAACTGAGAGGAAGATGATATCTTGCAGGAGATTGAAATGTCAGGTATGATATACTGTAGAATGCAGTACCCATATGTATGAATGAATGCTTTACTGATTTTAATGTACTGAGTACATACCTAATACATGTTCTTGGATATTTTTTAAAACGAGTTTAAACTGCTTTTCTTAATTTGTGTTTAAAATATACATCTATCACAGATGGGGAGACAAGGAGCCTCTTGCAGTGCCACACGTGCTCCAGTGGATGACGGGTCCACATCCCCATCCTCTCTAATGAAAAGAGACATTTCAAAATAACACGCACATTTGACCATGACTGCAGGGAGCGGCTAGGAGATCACTTAGTTTGTTACCCAATTGTGAGTGCGTGCACTCGGGTTGTGACTTTTCCAGTAAAGCATCTCTTACACTGACTTTAGAAGAATCATGGGTGAGGCAGTGAGAAATGGTGGTGGATTCCACAGAGTTTAGAACAACTAGCTCTACTCAAACTAAGGCTGAGTGTATAATTGTTTAAAGATATGAATGAAGTCATGCTTTTATCAGTTGGAAAAGCATACATTTTTAACAAAACATCAGACAAGCAAAAAGGCACATAAGGAGCAGTTTAGGAGCAATCGTCGTTGTTGGGCTCTGTGTATTCTCAATAGATATCTGTTAACCAAGGTTGTTGTAATCAGCTAATGTGTCAGTTTATAAGTTCACGTTCAAATGTCATTGTACACACTGTGCAAGAATCGTGTGTACAAGTCACGGCCTTGTGACTGAGAATGTTCCAGAGGATCAACAGTTCTCTGAAGTTCTTCTAGGTCTTCGTCATCCAGGGGGCACACAACTTCAGGAACCACAACTGCCCCGTTTGAGTCTTCTTGCAGATGGTACTCTCCTAGTCGATGCCTGGGTCTTGAAGTTCCTGAGGATCCAGGAAAACAATTAAAATAAGTATAGTACATGAAGTATTTTCATACACTTATGTAACGTGTGATTTTTTTAAATAAACACAAATGTTACATAAAGGTGAGTTTGTTTACTCAAAATGGTATTATTCTAGAAATTCAAACTACTAGTTATTGAACAGATTGCTATTGCCAATAATGATATACATCTGCCAGATATGCCTCTCATCACTCAATGCAACATAACTGTAAGGTTTGTAGATGGAAACATTTTAACTACAGAATATCTATAAGACAGAAGCTCAGACCATTCAGACCTTTTAACCATGTTGTCTGGAAATAAATATAAAAATAATAATTTTGGCTTTCGTGCTCCATAGTCCAATTGACATTGATGTCTCAAAACTAGATATATCTGCCTGCCACACACACACATTTGCAACTCAATTGTTTTTTTAAATATATTTAATGGGAACTCTCTTTATAACTGTTACCTCAAGTCTCTCCCCTTGGTACAGATCAGGGGTCGGCAACCCGCGGCTCTTTAAGCCCTCTGCTCTGGCTCCCTTGAGTTTAGACATAAATAAGAAGTAAATAAAAGTATTCGTAGGACTATTTAAATGTTGTTGCACGGTTGAAAATGTTTCGTATTTTGAGGTGATACTGTGACACATAAATAAAAAACAAAAGGGTTTTAATTAGGTCAACTAACATATGCGTCACATCCTGCTACGGTCCCGCGCCAGCGCCTTTTCCTGCAGGTGAATAACCTGACCCCCAGCTCGATGAGCGAACTATGAATACATCAAAGAAAAGTATCGGAGGAACACAGAGGGTTTAATTCTGCGTGGACAGAGTTATCTGCTTTCACAGCAAACTATGCTGGCTTACCGGGATATTTGATATGTGGAGAGAAGTTGTCAACGGTGCTGCAGCCTTTACGTATCGAGGAACAACACGGGAGAGGAAGACAGTTGACGATCTTCAGTCATCATTCAATCAGTTAACTCTTTTTAGGGTGCAGCTATATGTTTTATTTATTTCAAAGTGGGCCCATTTTAATTGTATTTTTTCCTTCAAATGTGCAGAGGACTCCCAAGTGCTGTTTGATTAATTTTAAAGTTGGCCTGTGTATTTTTTTTAAATTCTCCTTATAAGCGTTCTTTGTTTCTTATTGGAGGTTAACAGTTTTATAAATAATAAATGCAAAAAACTAGTTTGTGTCTATGATGTAACAATATATACAACTTTATAAGCTATCAAATATGTTTTGCGGCTCCAGACAAAAGACATTGTTGGAAAAGGGTGCAAAATAGCCCTTTTGGTCTAAAAGGTTGCAGACCCTGGTCTAGATCTTGTAGATGTCCCATACACCACAGCTGTTCAGGAGTGAGACCTCCCTCTGTCCTTAGAGGATGATTATTCCATCCTTGGATAAAGGTGTCAAGTGCTCGAAGTCGAGGGACAAAGATGTAGTGCACACCAAAGAGGTGAACCACATCAGAGATATCAAGCAGGCCATCTTCCTCCAGAGAGTGAAGAACATCATGTACTTGCTGCTGACTGCAAAGTCGCTCTATCCTAGAATTACATTTTAATTGATTTACTTGGATTTATACAGCTATTTGGGCTTTCATTAAACGACCAAACTGCTACAGTTACTAATAATTATACAGTCAAAATGTCAAGACATAAAAACTAACCTCTGATTGTGGACACTCTTTCCAGAGATAAAGCTGGCTCTTCCTGTGCCCCGTGTGGCAAACATGTATTGTGCGATGTCCACGTTTTCGACTCCCTGATCCGCCCTTACCCTAAGATCAAAATACATTTTAATAATTAATAATTGAATAATTAATTTAACAAGGTTTACTTTGACTTCAGTAGATGAAATGAAAAATCTTGTTGCTAGTATATTAGTGTAATAAAAAAATAATAAAAAACATGTAAAAAAACATCCACTTTTTGTTTTGTCAGGCCATGAAGCTGGGTTGATCTCAGGAAGAATGAGTATGCAGTTGATGCTGTTATTTGTTGCAGCATCCAAGTACATGATCTGCATAGAAACCAGATCTGCTTTCAGCTATTATTAGCTTTTTTCGTTGTTCTCGCGTCCCAGGAGAGAAGCTCAGTGGAGAATGTTCCGGCATGTCATCACCACCAGCCCGGAGGTAGTAGAGTTGTGTGTGAAGGCCACCTGTGTGTTGCACAATTTCCTCCGCAGGAAGACGATAGGAAGGAGATCACGCACATCTATCGCAGAGTCCACGGATGAAGCTCCAGCTACTCCAACCCTGCGTGATGCACCGAGCTGCGACTGTATACGGAGACGATAGGTTGGGACGTGTCACGTGTGCACCGATATAGCTACCACTCGCTTACACGCTAACCCAAGCCTTAACATTCATTACGTAGCTGATTAACATCATAAACACATAAATAAAGCAGAGCGAGTCACAATAGTCTGATATATAAGCATGAAGAACAAACTGACCCCTAGATTCTACCGGGTCCGTCTGCGGCGCATTACGGGTGCGCCGCGGCGTCCGCAAGGATCGCGGCCACTCTAGTCAATGGGTGCTATTCCACCAGACGCGCCGCGTTATGGCTTAGAAGGGTCCCAGAAGCGTCCCGCCGCTGGGCTCCGCTCGAAATAGGATTGAAGTCTATTTTTCGACGCGACGCAGCCGTAAGGTAATGTCGGGCAGGAAGTGGAACGTTCAGAGCATATATATATATATATATATATATATACACACACACAAACTAATTTTGCAGACCCTATCCCTCCGTAGTCTTTCAAGTAGGAGGAGAAATGCCAGCGTTCTCCTCCGGTTTATATATAGAATAATTATGATGATGAATGCATTTTGTTACCACTAAAATGCAGCAACACATCTTTGATTCATGTCGTTTACAACTGGGATATTACAATTATTATTAACTTTGTCTGTACAAAGTAGCCTGTCCAGGAAATATGCCCAAATTAACAACAACTGCACCGTTAGTCTTAGAGCACTTCTTTTGTTTCATTACTTTTATTTATTGGGCCTTAGTGCTAGATTCTAATTGTAATTCATTGCAGTATGGTTTGTGAAAGTGTGTTTGCCTTAGGGTAGAGACAGTGAGTCTGTGACTCTCAGGTCAAGATCTATGGCTTCCTGTAGCATTAAATAAGTTATCAAGCTTCTCCAGGCCCCACTAGACATGGGTGTCCAATCTGTATGCAGCATGTGTGTGTCAGCTGTGATGTAAAACCCCTGTGTTGCAGGAGTGCTTCTCTGTCGTTGTCTCCCTCCACCACAGCATTAAGCTCACCCGTTAAAACTTTAATTGTTTATCGCCAGAGTCTCCGTCCTGAGGAGAGAGTGGCTCAAAGAGCAGAGAGGTGTCGTTTATATTCCCTGAATTGTGACACTGGAGTCGCAGCTTTATCCTGACTGAAAGGTTACACATGCACAGGGAGTGCACGGCTACATCTGGCCTGACAGTTTGCCTTTCCCAAGTGCAAAGCCATGCGTGTTAGGAGGATGAGGGAAATGTGAAGATTGACTTGATTTCTATGCATTCATGAAATGATCACAAGAACACACATTTACAAAGGGCGATTAAAATAAAAACTGCAATATATTTTGCCTTCATTTAACCACAGATTTCAAGACGTCTATTTTCAGGTGTCGAGGAGTTCTACTGAGTATGTGAAAAACTGTTCATATTTGCTTCCATTCATATTGTAGCTCCAGTGAAGTCACATATTTAGTATGAAAACAAAGAAGAAATAAATCTTAGAATAGGATAGGAGATAGAAATAATTGATTTGACTGGTTCTCTGTAGCCCTTTGCTCATCTCTGTGGCAGGCTGGGACATCCGGGTTAAGTGTAATCTCTGACTGAGCTGTCATGTTGCATTGTGGGTTGCGTAAGCACCAGGTTTTGACAAGGAAGAAGAATGCGTGAAACAAAAGAGTTGATATCTTCAACCAGATCTATTCAATTAAAAATACTAAATCAGAAATTTTTTACATTTGTGAAGCTGAAATGACTGTCTATTAATTGTACAAACTAGTTAAGCTACTAACTCTTTATGACTTATTTTAAAGGGGTACACAAGTGAATTTAGAAGTATACCTCCATAAAGTGTGTCAGCTTTTAGAGTGGTGCAGGAGTAAATTCATAAACATGGGAATTGTACCACTTTAAGTTCCCTCATTTCGTTAAATGTAAGAAATCACAAAACGGTGTTAACGTGTGGAGATAATTCTGCTGAACAGAACATGTAAGAATCATAAACATGTGTTTTTCAAAGATCTTATTTTCTGCAATATTCCGAAATCCAATGGAAAATTGGCCATTGCTGTAAGTCTAGGGAGCCTGTATGTTTACATCCTGGTCGGCCTGCTGAAATAAGTCTAGCTGCACCACTGTATAGTAGAACGATTGAAGAAGGAATTAGCTTTGTTGAGACAGCATCGGTTAATACAGTGGTTCCCAACCTTTTTCAGTCAGGCCCCCCTTGTGTAATTGGAAATATTTTCCAGTCCCCCCTAATCCGGTTCCCACAGAGATTGGTAGAATAAATTGTTGTACAAACAATACATTTTCTCTGCTAATAATAACAAGAAAAAAAGATCCAACTAGCATTTTATATTTTAATATGGATTGAACATGAACAAACGTGCTTGTATTGGCAGATGATCCTGTGCCACTCTGAAATAATGAGGCCTAATTGAAACAATTACAAGTACTGCTTATCGATCCGGTTCTTTAACAGTATTTTTAGAGGTTATTTTTGTTATTTTTTAGGGGGAAAACTAAACAAATTAGAAACATAATTCATATTGATTAATTGTATGTACAGTGTGGATTATGGGCTGCTAGCACACATAAAATACCTACAGTGGTGGTAGTAAGTAGATTTACTCAAGTACTGTACTTATATTGAAGTATTTACACTTTTGCTTCTTTGTAATTCTGCTCCTCCAGAGGTACATGATGTACTTTTACTACATGTATGTAATACCTTTAGTTACTTCACAGATCTGGATGAATGATGTGAAATATAATCAACTCTTAAATCAGACTTTAGTTACACCTGGAGTACATTCACAAGCTACCCTGCAGTATACTACTTTTACTTAAGTACTTGATCTGAGTACTTCTACCACTTTCTTTTTGTCGCTGCTTTTAATTGAACTATTCATATCTTAGACTGCACTGAAACTTTATCCATGTATTTTTTCTTTTAATGTTTATTTTATTAGCTTTTCTTTTTAATGCCTTTTTCTTAATGTCTTTCATTTTTTGCAAAGCACTTTGAATTGCCTTGTGTTGAAAAGTGCTATATAAATAAACTTGCCTTGCCTTGCCTTACCACCTTACACGTAATTGGAGCAACAGAACTCCGAGTTAAGGAAGTTGAAAACGGTGCATTTCTCCGTATGAATATGATGCCTTTTGGCCAGCTGATGGACAGATTGCTCGTGTTTCCGCGAAAATACTTATGGCAAACGAGCATTGACCACATCGAGCTCTGTAGATTAGATGTTCTCCACCGGCGGATCTCTGTGTGCACGGCGCTGCAGCGAGTCTGTGAGCGAGATGCCCTGCCCCTCACACAGACAAGAGAGATCTCCGCCCCGAACACGTTAGATGTATTCCTCATCATACTTTGTTGATTTGGGCTTTATAGCTGAAAGGCTTGTCGTGGGCTCGTCCACTTTTCTTTTAACTGCCGGTTGTGTTAAAAATGTGTCCATTTTATTGATTTTACGAGCAAACAATGTTTGTTTACAACTTCTTCCCAAGCTTCATGCGCCCCCCCCCCCCCCCTGCAATAGCGCAGGTTGGGAACCACTGGGTTAAGATATGCTTTAAAGATAGAGAACACTGAATTCTCAACGACCTACAATGCACAAACTTCTTCATTAAACCCTCCCTGCCTGTGTCTTAAACTCCACAACACCAATTTGCCACACAGATTTGTGTTTCTAATTTGTCATATTCAAGCACAAGCTGAGACAATAATAACTTCTCTAATGTCCTCAGAGTGTAAAGAGTACTCACGACTAGGGGTGTAACGGTATCCGTATTCGTCCCGTACCGTCATGGTTCGGACGTCACGGTTCGGCACATGCAGTCACACGATGAATACGCCTTTTTGTGGGAAATAAGTCTGTCACTCAGGGCAGTATTACACTATATATAATCCAGGGGGCGGTATTGCGCCTAAAAGCCAGCCGCCCGTAAATAACAAATGAAGAACAAGAACAAAACACAACAAAACGAACACAATACATGAAGAAGAAAAGTTAGCTATGGCGAGTTCACACAACACACAGGAGCTAGAAGACCCACATGCTTCTTTTAAATCAGCTGTGTGGGAACATTTCGGGTTCCCTGTGGACTACAACAATGATGGGGTGCGAGTTGTGGATCAGACGAGGACGGTGTGTCGGCGTTGTTCGACAGCGGTGCGGTATGCTGGTGGTAACACGTCAAACATGCTCAATCACCTCCGAGTCAGACGACAGCGGTGCGGTATGCTGGTGGTAACACGTCAAACATGCTCAATCACCTCCGAGTCAGTCTCAGTCCCAGCGAGAGGGTTTCCTCGACAGCAGGTGACATAGTTACCGCCAACAGATCTGCCCTCACTGCTGACAACTACAAACACATCTTTTTGAAGAACAACTTGAAAATAGAGTAAAGCTTGAGTATCTTTATTTAGGCATAATGCTCACACACTCACAAGTTAATTACACATGTTAGACATTGCTCCTAAAGGTACAGATTTTATTTTGTTTTATATTTATCATTGTATGTATTTTATATTTTGACATCAGGAGATATTATACAGTTCTGTATTGCCTTTTATTGATTGTGATTGAAACACTTTCTTATTATTTATTTTAATATTTTCAAGACATTCTTTTTAGTTGTACAACCTTTTAGTTTGACATCGGCCATTATAAATAATATGGCCATCTGAGTGTGTGTGTTACTGTGTGTGGTTTGTTTTTAACTGTGTAATACAGTTAATGATTCCAAATGTTAGAGTTCAAAACTTGCACTACTGTTAAAAATAAATAACAGCAAAAAAAATTATGCATTTGGAACTTTTTTTTGCTTTTCCTTGTTGTACCGAACCCGTACCGAAGCGTGACCCCCAAACCGAGGTATGAACCGAACCGTGACTTCTGTGAACCGTTACACCCCTACTCACGACACAAGAACAGGTGTTGATGAGTAAAACTGGAGGAGTTCTTTTTAATTCGGCTGTAATTTAAAAAGGCATTGCTTTCTTTATTCCCATCTTTACGGACAACAACAATTCCACACATACTCTCAACCACCCCGAACCAGGCGCGCCGGATTCATTTTAGAAGTGGGGGGGGCCAAAAAAAGTGCGTGTGTATGGCCCAATCCCAAACCACGCCCTACACCCTACCCCTACACACTCCCCCTCCGTGACGGAGTGAACTCCGTGGAGTGACACATGAGGCTCCTCCTGTCAGATGGAGAGAGTAAATACAGCGGCAAGCTTTGGGACAAACTCTCCGTCAGAAACAGGAAATGCCGTAACTGTATGTAACAACGGTTTCAAATCAGCATCTCTTAGACAAAAATTTTAAATGAATAACTCAAATACAACTCCAAACATCTTTAATTGTGTCTCTTTTAGTTTTAAACCTGATGTTTATAAGCTTCTTAGTTTTTGCAACAGTCTGTAAATATACACAACTTTATAATAAAATGCACACAATTTGTATAGACTTTTATTAATCCCCATGGGGAAATTGTTTCTCTGCATTTGACCCATCCTAGTGTTAGGAGCAGTGTGCTGCCATTTTGAACGGCGCCCGGGGAGCAGTGTGGGGAACGGTGCCTTGCTCAGGGACACCTCGGTAGCACTTGGTCTTGCCGGGACTTGAACTGGTGACCTTCCAGTTACCAAGTCCCTATCGACTTCGCCACCACACAATTACCTTTTTCTAGACTAAACACAGGTACGATACTAAGTTAAAAAAATATGAGGTTATCATGACAACACACTCTCACTCCATAATCGTCCAGGAGCGACGTTTGGTCAAAAAAATATGCGTGTGAAAGGGATTACACAAACGCATCACAACCTTTTTTGATTTTTGGTCAACTTTTAGGGACCCCCCAGATAAACCCCCATGGGCAGTGGAGTCTCCCCCTGTCTTGTCACATAGATTATACTATCTGTGTCGTAGTAGAAAACTCTGTGCTGTAATTTCTCCAATTCACTGTACAGTTTCAGCCAGTTTGTGATTTTGACGCTATTTCAGTGAAACAAGGCTGTTTTGAAACATTTGACAGATTTATGCTTAACTCTCTCAAAAAGTTACTGAAAGATACACTTTTGTATTTAAAAGCTGAAAAGTAGATAATGAAGTACTTTGTGTCAGTAGATTTCGTTAAGAATCTGACTCTTAATGGCAGTTTGTGATTTTGAGGCTATTTCAGTGAAACAAGGCTGTTTTGAAACATTTGACAGATTTATATTCATATTTTCAAATGTACACCACTCGCCAACAGGGGGTGCTGTAGCACCCCCAGCACCCCTACTTCCCGTGGCTATGGCCATCCCTGGTTAAGAACTCACAACCCCCAGATTGATTGGGTAACTGGCAAAATCATTAGTTGGAGTTCGTTTTGCTTATCCTCATGCCTGCAGTCTGCCCTACCGCCAGCAGAGGCCGCCTCTCCACCACTCAAGATTGAGCCGCCTGACCTGTCATCTGTTCCCACTGAATATCATAACCTAGGAGAGGTGTTCAGCAAACAGCGAGCTCTTTCTCTTCCTCCTCATCGACCCTACGACTGTCCCATTTACCTCCTTCCCGGGGCCCCTCTGCCTTCCTCACGTCTGTTCAACCTATCTCGCCCTGAGAGAAAATCCATGGAAAATTACATCCATGACTCCCTGGCTGCTGGTGTCATTCGGCCATCCTCCTCCCCGGTCGGTGCTGGGTTTTTCTTCGTCTCCAAGAAGGACCGCTCACTGCGGCCCTGCATTGATTACAGGGGTCTCAATGCCATTACTGTAAAAAACAAATACCCACTACCAGGCTTGGAATTTCGTCATTTTAGGGGCAAGGCCATTTGGCCTTCCCGTTCACATTTTTTTGTGTCAGTAGATTTCGTTAAGAATCTGACTCTGACTCTTAACCAGTTAAGCCCTGAGCCTGTTTTCAGGTTTCAGGCTCGAAAATGCCACTAACACAACAAATGATATATCTTCACTTCTAAAAGGGGTAAATTAATAATTATTTTTCTCAAAGCAAGATTACATCTGTGAGTTGGATGTAGAAGTGTCAGAATCAATATAGATGTTTTTATTTTAAAGTAAATTCAGATGGAACATAGTAAAAACATGTAAATTCTAATGTCCACCTAAAAAAAAACCTTTACTTATCGTGAAAACCACCCTTGCATGATGGGTTAGTAGACTAAAAGCTTTAGGAATCCAAACTATAACATATAATAAGTACCCTGTATCAAGATTGATGCAAAACAAGTGAAATTTGACCTTTTTAGAGAGATTTAGAAAAATAAAGTCTAAGCGGACTCACCTCTGGGTAATTTGGGAACCATCGGTTCCATTTGAACTTTTTCACTGTAAAAATCATTTTATTACTTTGAATTATCACTATAGGTATTCATTCCATCCAAATACAACTGTTGTGAAAAAAAAATAAATAAAAAAATAAATAAAACATAGGCCTACTCTTACAGTGAGCCTCTGAATTAGCCCCGAGCGAAAAATGCTAACCTATTACAGCACCGAAAATCACTCCTCGCTCCCTTATTACTTATCCTAGCTGCACATCCAACACATTGTTTATGATCGCAAGGAGACACAGATTCTAACGGTGCCCACCTGAACAGACCAACACTGAAAGATACAAACTCGCGACGTTATCAACAAAAACGTACATCAAAACAAATGGCGCTAGCGCTAATGCGCTAGGCTAACAATGACTTACCTTCCTCGTTGTCTGGTCTAAACTGGTCTTCAATGGCATTAAAACGATAAAAACGATGATGTAGTTAATCCATAGATTAATATCCAATGGGGCTGTGTCCCCTTTGAAATGTTCTGATAATCTATAAGCAATAAAACTGCAATTCCGTTATCTGCTGTCCGCTCTGTGCTCCGTGCGCTCCGTGCGCTCTGGGTCCTGCTGCAATACCTGCTTCTTTACGTTGTAAACAATAAATGAAGTCGGCTGCGTAATGTTGGCATGCTGGCTGGCATTCTTTATAATTTGCGCAGGAACATATCTCTGGAACCCATTGGTCGATTTGTGTGATTTACACCTTTTTCTTAACCATCAGAACCAATAGAATCGATGGGCAGTTCCCAAATCTACGTAAACATTACCATAGCGGACGTAATAGAGAAGCAAACGAAGCATATCTGAAAGTGCAAGCCTGGACGGCAATACTTTATACCGAGTATATTGCCATAAATATGATGATTGATTATCAGTAAACAATTCTACGTGACACAAAGACATTGGATTAACCTTGAGATGCGTTTTTATTCCGTTGAACACAACTTTTGATCACAAATCAAAAAAGGTAAGACGTAATTATTGTAATATTTTTGGAACCGGATGTTGTTTACTTTCTCTTTTCTGGCTGATAGATCCAGGAATTCGAGGTCGGACAGTGATGACATTACATGTGTGGAATCTGTGGAGTCTCAGCTTTAAATCGTATATCTTGTTTGTGCAGTTAAGATAGTAATAAGGGCATTTCTACCGTGTGTTGTGTGTAAAAAAGCGTTAGCATTAGTTAGCATTTTTTCGCTCAATGCTAATTCAAAGGCTTGGTATTACTTTTGTGTTTTTTTTAGCGAACAATTGTTCTTATTGTCAGTTAGCGGAGTTTCTTACCTTTAAAAGGGTATGAAACATTAATAGTTTCATAAATGTTAAGAAGCCCTGAGACATGTGAGAAAAAAAAAACTGTGGAAGGGGTCCACTGGGGGGACCTTCGGGCTTAACTGGTTAATGGCAGTTTGTGATTTTGAGGCTATTTCAGTTAAACAAGGCTGTTTTGAAACATTTGACAGATTTATGCTTAACTCTCTCAAAAAGTTACTGAAAGATACACTTTTGTATTTAAAAGCTGAAAAGTAGATAATAAAGTACTTTGTGTCAGTAGATTTCGTTAAGCATCTGACTCTTAATGGCAGTTTGTGATTTTGAGGCTATTTCAGTGAAACAAGGCTGTTTTGAAACATTTGACAGATTTATGCTTAAATTCTCTGAGAAAGTTACTGAAAGATACACTTTTGTGTATAAAAGCTGAAAAGTAGATAATGAAGTACTTTGTATTAGTAAATTTCGTTAAGAATCTGACTCTTAATGGCAGTTTGTGATTTTGAGGCTATTTCAGTGAAACAAAGGCTGTTTTGAAACATTTGACAGATTTATGCTTAACTCTCTCAAAAAGTTACTGAAAGATACACTTTTTTATTTAAAAGCTGAAAAGTAGATAATGAAGTACTTTGTGTCAGTAGATTTCGTTAAGAATCTGACTCTGACTCTTAATGGCAGTTTGTGATTTTGAGGCTATTTCAGTAAAACAAGGCTGTTTTGAAACATTTGACAGATTTATGCTTAACTCTCTCAAAAAGTTACTGAAAGATACACTTTTGTATTTAAAAGCTGAAAAGTAGATAATGAAGTACTTTGTGTCAGTAGATTTCGTTAAGCATCTGACTCTTAATGGCAGTTTGTGATTTTGAGGCTATTTCAGTGAAACAAGGCTGTTTTGAAACATTTGACAGATTTATGCTTAAATTCTCTGAGAAAGTTACTGAAAGATACATTTTTGTATTTAAAAGCTGAAAAGTAGATAATTAAGTACTTTTTATTAGTACATTTCGTTAAGAATCTGACTCTTAATGGCAGTTTGTGATTTTGAGGCTATTTTAGTGAAACAAGGCTGTTTTGAAACATTTGACAGATTTATGCTTAAATTCTCTGAGAAAGTTACTGAAAGATACACTTTTGTGTATAAAAGCTGAAAAGTAGATAATGAAGTACTTTGTATTAGTAGATTTCGTTAAGAATCTGACTCTTAATGGCAGTTTGTGATTTTGAGGCTATTTCAGTTAAACAAGGCTGTTTTGAACATTTGACAGATGTATGCTTAATTCTCTGAGAAAGTTACTGAAAGATACACTTTTGTGTATAAAAGCTGAAAAGTAGATAATTAAGTACTTTTTATTAGTAAATTTCGTTAAGAATCTGACTCTTAATGGTAGTTTGTGATTTTGAGGCTATTTCAGTGAAACAAAGGCTGTTTTGAACATTTGACAGATTTATGCTGAAATTCTCTGAGAAAAGTTACTGAAAGATACACTTTTGTGTATAAAAGCTGACCACTACCATGAAGTACTTTGTTTTAGTAGATTTCTTTAAGATTCTGACTCTTAATGGCAGTTTGTGATTTTGAGGCTATTTCAGTGACACAAGGCTGTTTTGAAACATTTGACAGATTTATGCTTACATTCTCTGAAAAAGTTACTGAAAGATACACTTTTGTATTTAAAAGCTGAAAAGTAGATAATGAAGTACTTTGTGTCAGTAGATTTCGTTAAGAATCTGACTCTTAATGGTAGTTTGTGATTTTGAGGCTATTTCAGTGAAACAAAGGCTGTTTTGAACATTTGACAGATTTATGCTGAAATTCTCTGAGAAAAGTTACTGAAAGATACACTTTTGTGTATAAAAGCTGACCACTACCATGAAGTACTTTGTTTTAGTCGATTTCTTTAAGATTCTGACTCTTAATGGCAGTTTGTGATTTTGAGGCTATTTCAGTGACACAAGGCTGTTTTGAAACATTTGACAGATTTATGCTTAAATTCTCTGAAAAAGTTACTGAAAGATACACTTTTTTAATTAAAAGCTGAAAAGTAGATAATGAAGTACTTTGTGTCAGTAGATTTCGTTAAGAATCTGACTCTGACTCTTAATGGCAGTTTGTGATTTTGAGGCTATTTCAGTGAAACAAAGGCTGTTTTGAACATTTGACAGATTTATGCTTAAATTCTCTGAGAAAAGTTACTGAAAGATACACTTTTGTGTATAAAAGCTGAAAAGTAGATAATGAAGTACTTTGTATTAGTAGATTTCGTTAAGAATCTGACTCTTAATGGCAGTTTGTGATATTGAGGGTATTTCAGTGAAACCAAGGCTTTTTTGAAACATTTGACAGATTTATGCTTAACTCTCTCAAAAAGTTACTGAAAGATACACTTTTGTATTTAAAAGCTGAAAAGTAGATAATTAAGTACTTTGTGTCAGTAGATTTCGTTAAGAATCTGACTCTGACTCTTAATGGCAGTTTGTGATTTTGAGGCTATTTCAGTGAAACAAGGCTGTTTTGAAACATTTGACAGATTTATGCTTAACTCTCTCAAAAAGTTACTGAAAGATACACTTTTGTATTTAAAAGCTGAAAAGTAGATAATTAA
Organism: Gymnodraco acuticeps; assembly: GCF_902827175.1. NCBI lineage: Eukaryota > Metazoa > Chordata > Actinopteri > Perciformes > Bathydraconidae > Gymnodraco > Gymnodraco acuticeps. The sequence continues at coordinate 2,222,311 of NW_022990313.1, forward strand.
GTACTTTGTGTCAGTAGATTTCGTTAAGAATCTGACTCTTAATGGCAGTTTGCGATTTTGAGGCTATTCAGTGAAACAAGGCTGTTTTTGAAACATTTGACAGATTTATGCTTAAATTCTCTGAGAAAGTTACTGAAAGATACACTTTTGTGTATAAAAGCTGAAAAGTAGATAATGAAGTACTTTGTATTAGTAGATTTCGTTAAGAATCTGACTCTTAATGGCAGTTTGTGATATTGAGGCTATTTCAGTGAAACCAAGGCTTTTTTGAAACATTTGACAGATTTATGCTTAACTCTCTCAAAAAGTTACTGAAAGATACACTTTTTTATTTAAAAGCTGAAAAGTAGATAATGAAGTACTTTGTGTCAGTAGATTTCGTTAAGAATCTGACTCTTAATGGCAGTTTGTGATTTTGAGGCTATTTCAGTGAAACAAGGCTGTTTTGAAACATTTGACAGATTTATGCTTAAATTCTCTGAGAAAGTTACTGAAAGATACACTTTTGTGTATAAAAGCTGAAAAGTAGATAATGAAGTACTTTGTATTAGTAGATTTCGTTAAGAATCTGACTCTTAATGGCAGTTTGTGATTTTGAGGCTATTTCAGTGAAACAAGGCTGTTATGAAACATTTGACAGATTTATGCTTAAATTCTCTGAGAAAGTTACTGAATGATAAACTTTTGTGTATAAAAGCTGACCACTACCATGAAGTACTTTGTTTTAGTAGATTTCGTTAAGAATCTGACTCTTAATGGTAGTTTGTGATTTTGAGGCTATTTCAGTGAAACAAAGGCTGTTTTGAACATTTGACAGATTTATGCTTAACTCTCTCAAAAAGTTACTGAAAGATACACTTTTGTATTTAAAAGCTGAAAAGTAGATAATTAAGTACTTTTTATTAGTAAATTTCGTTAAGAATCTGACTCTTAATGGCAGTTTGTGATTTTGAGGCTATTTCAGTGAAACAAAGGCTGTTTTGAAACATTTGACAGATTTATGCTTAACTCTCTCAAAAAGTTACTGAAAGATACACTTTTTTATTTAAAAGCTGAAAAGTAGATAATGAAGTACTTTGTGTCAGTAGATTTCGTTAAGAATCTGACTCTGACTCTTAATGGCAGTTTGTGATTTTGAGGCTATTTCAGTGAAACAAGGCTGTTTTGAAACATTTGACAGATTTATGCTTAAATTCTCTGAGAAAAGTTACTGAAAGATACACTTTTGTGTATAAAAGCTGACCACTACCATGAAGTACTTTGTTTTAGTAGATTTCGTTAAGATTCTGACTCTTAATGGCAGTTTGTGATTTTGAGGCTATTTCAGTGAAACAAAGGCTGTTTTGAACATTTGACAGATTTATGCTTAAATTCTCTGAGAAAAGTTACTGAAAGATACACGTTTGTGTATAAAAGCTGACCACTACCATGAAGTACTTTGTTTTAGTAGATTTCGTTAAGATTCTGACTCTTAATGGCAGTTTGTGATTTTGAGGCTATTTCAGTGACACAAGGCTGTTTTGAAACATTTGACAGATTTATGCTTAAATTCTCTGAGAAAGTTACTGAAAGATACACTTTTGTATTTAAAAGCTGAAAAGTAGATAATGAAGTAGACTTTGTGTCAGTAGATTTCGCTAAGAATCTGACTCTTAATGGCAGTTTGTGATTTTGAGGCTATTTCAGTGAAACAAGGCTGTTTTGAAACATTTGACAGATTTATGCTTAAATTCTCTGAGAAAGTTACTGAAAGATACACTTTTGTGTATAAAAGCTGAAAAGTAGATAATGAAGTACTTTGTATTAGTAGATTTCGTTAAGAATCTGACTCTTAATGGCAGTTTGTGATTTTGAGGCTATTTCAGTGAAACAAGGCTGTTTTGAACATTTGACAGATGTATGCTTAATTCTCTCAGAAAGTTACTGAAAGATACACTTTTGTGTATAAAAGCTGAAAAGTAGATAATGAAGTACTTTGTGTCAGTAGATTTCGTTAAGCATCTGACTCTTAATGGCAGTTTGTGATTTTGAGGCTATTTCAGTTAAACAAGGCTGTTATGAAACATTTGACAGATGTATGCTTAAATTCTCTGAGAAAGTTACTGAAAGATACACTTTTGTGTATAAAAGCTGACCACTACCATGAAGTACTTTGTTTTAGTAGATTTCGTTAAGAATCTGACTCTTAATGGCAGTTTGTGATTTTGAGGCTATTTCAGTGAAACAAAGGCTGTTTTGAACATTTGACAGATTTATGCTTAAATTCTCTGAGAAAAGTTACTGAAAGATACACTTTTGTGTATAAAAGCTGATCACTACCATGAAGTACTTTGTTTTAGTAGATTTCGTTAAGATTCTGACTCTTATTGGCAGTTTGTGATTTTGAGGCTATTTCAGTGACACAAGGCTGTTTTGAAACATTTGACAGATTTATGCTTAAATTCTCTGAGAAAGTTACTGAAAGATACACTTTTGTATTTAAAAGCTGAAAAGTAGATAATGAAGTACTTTGTGTCCGTAGATTTCGTCAAGCATCTGACTCTTAATGGCAGTTTGTGATTTTGAGGCTATTTCAGTGAAACAAGGGAGAAACGTTACTGAAAGATACACTTTTGTGTATAAAAGCTGACCACTACCATGAAGTACTTTGTTTTAGTAGATTTCGTTAAGATTCTGACTCTTAATGGCAGTTTGTGATTTTGAGGCTATTTCAGTGAAACAAAGGCTGTTTTGAACATTTGACAGATTTATGCTTAAATTCTCTGAGAAAAGTTACTGAAAGATACACTTTTGTGTATAAAAGCTGACCACTACCATGAAGTACTTTGTTTTAGTAGATTTCTTTAAGATTCTGACTCTTAATGGCAGTTTGTGATTTTGAGGCTATTTCAGTGACACAAGGCTGTTTTGAAACATTTGACAGATTTATGCTTAAATTCTCTGAGAAAGTTACTGAAAGATACACTTTTGTGTATAAAAGCTGAAAAGTAGATAATGAAGTACTTTGTATTAGTATATTTCGTTAAGAATCTGACTCTTAATGGCAGTTTGTGATTTTGAGGCTATTTCAGTGAAACAAGGCTGTTTTGAACATTTGACAGATGTATGCTTAATTCTCTCAGAAAGTTACTGAAAGATACACTTTTGTGTATAAAAGCTGAAAAGTAGATAATGAAGTACTTTGTGTCAGTAGATTTCGTTAAGCATCTGACTCTTAATGGCAGTTTGTGATTTTGAGGCTATTTCAGTTAAACAAGGCTGTTATGAAACATTTGACAGATGTATGCTTAAATTCTCTGAGAAAGTTACTGAAAGATACACTTTTGTGTATAAAAGCTGACCACTACCATGAAGTACTTTGTTTTAGTAGATTTCGTTAAGAATCTGACTCTTAATGGCAGTTTGTGATTTTGAGGCTATTTCAGTGAAACAAAGGCTGTTTTGAACATTTGACAGATTTATGCTTAAATTCTCTGAGAAAAGTTACTGAAAGATACACTTTGTGTATAAAAGCTGACCACTACCATGAAGTACTTTGTTTTAGTAGATTTCGTTAAGATTCTGACTCTTAATGGCAGTTTGTGATTTTGAGGCTATTTCAGTGACACAAGGCTGTTTTGAAACATTTGACAGATTTATGCTTAAATTCTCTGAGAAAGTTACTGAAAGATACACTTTTGTATTTAAAAGCTGAAAAGTAGATAATGAAGTACTTTGTGTCCGTAGATTTCGTCAAGCATCTGACTCTTAATGGCAGTTTGTGATTTTGAGGCTATTTCAGTGAAACAAGGGAGAAAAGTTACTGAAAGATACACTTTTGTGTATAAAAGCTGACCACTACCATGAAGTACTTTGTTTTAGTAGATTTCGTTAAGATTCTGACTCTTAATGGCAGTTTGTGATTTTGAGGCTATTTCAGTGAAACAAAGGCTGTTTTGAACATTTGACAGATTTATGCTTAAATTCTCTGAGAAAAGTTACTGAAAGATACACTTTTGTGTATAAAAGCTGACCACTACCATGAAGTACTTTGTTTTAGTAGATTTCGTTAAGAATCTGACTCTTAATGGTAGTTTGTGATTTTGAGGCTATTTCAGTAAAACAAAGGCTGTTTTGAACATTTGACAGATTTATGCTTAAATTCTCTGAGAAAAGTTACTGAAAGATACACTTTTGTGTATAAAAGCTGACCACTACCATGAAGTACTTTGTTTTTAGTAGATTTCTTTAAGATTCTGACTCTTAATGGCAGTTTGTGATTTTGAGGCTATTTCAGTGACACAAGGCTGTTTTGAAACATTTGACAGATTTATGCTTAAATTCTCTGAGAAAGTTACTGAAAGATACACTTTTGTATTTAAAAGCTGAAAAGTAGATAATGAAGTAGACTTTGTGTCAGTAGATTTCGCTAAGAATCTGACTCTTAATGGCAGTTTGTGATTTTGAGGCTATTTCAGTGAAACAAGGCTGTTTTGAAACATTTGACAGATTTATGCTTAAATTCTCTGAGAAAGTTACTGAAAGATACACTTTTGTGTATAAAAGCTGAAAAGTAGATAATGAAGTACTTTGTATTAGTAGATTTCGTTAAGAATCTGACTCTTAATGGCAGTTTGTGATTTTGAGGCTATTTCAGTGAAACAAGGCTGTTTTGAACATTTGACAGATGTATGCTTAATTCTCTCAGAAAGTTACTGAAAGATACACTTTTGTGTATAAAAGCTGAAAAGTAGATAATGAAGTACTTTGTGTCAGTAGATTTCGTTAAGCATCTGACTCTTAATGGCAGTTTGTGATTTTGAGGCTATTTCAGTTAAACAAGGCTGTTATGAAACATTTGACAGATGTATGCTTAAATTCTCTGAGAAAGTTACTGAAAGATACACTTTTGTGTATAAAAGCTGACCACTACCATGAAGTACTTTGTTTTAGTAGATTTCGTTAAGAATCTGACTCTTAATGGCAGTTTGTGATTTTGAGGCTATTTCAGTGAAACAAAGGCTGTTTTGAACATTTGACAGATTTATGCTTAAATTCTCTGAGAAAAGTTACTGAAAGATACACTTTTGTGTATAAAAGCTGACCACTACCATGAAGTACTTTGTTTTAGTAGATTTCGTTAAGAATCTGACTCTTAATGGTAGTTTGTGATTTTGAGGCTATTTCAGTAAAACAAAGGCTGTTTTGAACATTTGACAGATTTATGCTTAAATTCTCTGAGAAAAGTTACTGAAAGATACACTTTTGTGTATAAAAGCTGACCACTACCATGAAGTACTTTGTTTTAGTAGATTTCTTTAAGATTCTGACTCTTAATGGCAGTTTGTGATTTTGAGGCTATTTCAGTGACACAAGGCTGTTTTGAAACATTTGACAGATTTATGCTTAAATTCTCTGAGAAAGTTACTGAAAGATACACTTTTGTATTTAAAAGCTGAAAAGTAGATAATGAAGTAGACTTTGTGTCAGTAGATTTCGCTAAGAATCTGACTCTTAATGGCAGTTTGTGATTTTGAGGCTATTTCAGTGAAACAAGGCTGTTTTGAAACATTTGACAGATTTATGCTTAAATTCTCTGAGAAAGTTACTGAAAGATACACTTTTGTGTATAAAAGCTGAAAAGTAGATAATGAAGTACTTTGTATTAGTAGATTTCGTTAAGAATCTGACTCTTAATGGCAGTTTGTGATTTTGAGGCTATTTCAGTGAAACAAGGCTGTTTTGAACATTTGACAGATGTATGCTTAATTCTCTCAGAAAGTTACTGAAAGATACACTTTTGTGTATAAAAGCTGAAAAGTAGATAATGAAGTACTTTGTGTCAGTAGATTTCGTTAAGCATCTGACTCTTAATGGCAGTTTGTGATTTTGAGGCTATTTCAGTTAAACAAGGCTGTTATGAAACATTTGACAGATGTATGCTTAAATTCTCTGAGAAAGTTACTGAAAGATACACTTTTGTGTATAAAAGCTGACCACTACCATGAAGTACTTTGTTTTAGTAGATTTCGTTAAGAATCTGACTCTTAATGGCAGTTTGTGATTTTGAGGCTATTTCAGTGAAACAAAGGCTGTTTTGAACATTTGACAGATTTATGCTTAAATTCTCTTAGAAAAGTTACTGAAAGATACACTTTTGTGTATAAAAGCTGACCACTACCATGAAGTACTTTGTTTTAGTAGATTTCGTTAAGATTCTGACTCTTAATGGCAGTTTGTGATTTTGAGGCTATTTCAGTGACACAAGGCTGTTTTGAAACATTTGACAGATTTATGCTTAAATTCTCTGAGAAAGTTACTGAAAGATACACTTTTGTATTTAAAAGCTGAAAAGTAGATAATGAAGTACTTTGTGTCCGTAGATTTCGTCAAGCATCTGACTCTTAATGGCAGTTTGTGATTTTGAGGCTATTTCAGTGAAACAAGGGAGAAAAGTTACTGAAAGATACACTTTTGTGTATAAAAGCTGACCACTATCATGAAGTACTTTGTTTTAGTAGATTTCGTTAAGATTCTGACTCTTAATGGCAGTTTGTGATTTTGAGGCTATTTCAGTAAAACAAGGCAGTTTTGAACATTTGACAGATTTATGTTTAATTCTCTCAGAAAGCTACTGAAAGATACACTTTTCTTTTTAAAAGCTGACCACTACCATGAAAGTACTCTGTTTTATTAGCACACAGGGTCTGACAGAAAAAACATAACATTTGTAAGTATCTAATAATATACTATCCACATAATATACTAGTTTAACCCCTACCAATAAAAACAAAAACAACATTTAATAATTTTTACATGATATTATAAAACAAAATAAAAAGTACTTACCAGAGTTTTTCAAGATCATATACAGGTCAAGAAAATGCATAGAGGAGGTATGGTGCTGGCTCATTAGCCCTCTCACTCTTCTTAGAATGATCCTGTGCAATTTTTAAAAGTTGAACTATCCCCTTATAAACCAAAATAACAATAGCCCTTAATTAACACTAATCATTTAAAAAACACCTTACATCTAATTTAGAGAGGACAACTAAAAGTGTAAGGTTTCTTTTTTTAAAACTAACTCCATCCCCTCGCTTCTCACCTCACAGAGAGTGTCTTAATCAACATATAGATTAACATCCCAGGCCTATCTCAAACCCTCACACCAAAGGCCAACTCCAAACGTGTGTGTGTGTGTGTGTGTGTGTGTGTGTGTGTGTGTGTGTGTGTGTGTGTGTGTGTGTGTGTGTGTGTGTGTGTGTGTGTGTGTGTGTGTGTGTGTGTGTGTGTGTGTGTGTGTGTGTGTGTGTGTGTGTTAATTGTTCTTAAAGGTAGGGGGTAGATCATTTTGGAGAAACCATCTCGAGTGAGCTAGAATTTGAAAGTACACAACCGGGGGGAAAATCTGCCACTTCCTCACAGAGCCCCTCCTCCAACACACATGAACGCGCGCACATGACCAAAAGAGGGCACGAGATAAGTTTGTGCACAGATCTTCAAATCAAATCAAATCAAGTTTTATTTATATAGCACATTTATAAACGATTTTTGGTCGAGCCAAAGTGCTGTACATATAATAAAATTAGCCTACAGTAGAGACACTTTACAGCAAATACAACAGCACAGATTGTTCAGAATATCAGTATGAGAAAAACGACACCCTCTGTCCTTAGACCCTCACATCGTACAAGGAAAAACTTCCAGAGAAAACCCACAGTTTACGGGGAAAAAATGGGAGAAACCTCAGGGAGAGCAACAGAGGAGGGATCCCTCTCCCAGGACGGACAGACGTGCAATAGATGCCGTGTGTAAATCGAAGAGATAATACACTTTACAGCATATAGACCGAATGTTAGGAAATGCATGTGTCTTCGGCTGTATGCGTCTGAACCCCGCACAGATGCTGCATTCGTTTCTTGACAGGCGCTCCGGACGGATGGCGGTAAGTTGTCACAGGCGTCTCGCTGATTAAACCCATATCAAGGCGTCTCTTGGTCATTTTTCTTTTTTAAAAGGTGACTTGGTAAGTGGAAATGACTGTCTTTTTATTTAGTTTGAGCATATTTCTATCTTCATCTGATTCCACCCCCCACTATTTGCTGGCGTCATAGCCAAAGGAAGGGGTGGAGAAAAGGGGGAGAGGCCTGGGCTGGGAGGGGGCGGGGGGGCTAGACAGTCTCACGCATAACTTCAAAGAGACTCCTAGATTAACATCAAAGGCTTATAACACACCAGTGTGATATCACACCTGCCTGTTATAACACCTCACATCAAAGGATTAGACTACAAAGGGGTGTGAGGGGACAGGGGCCAGACAGCATAACTTCAAAGAGACTGCCTTAATCAACACATCAAAGAATTAGACAACAAAGGCACTACACAGGGGGGCTTTCCACATCTACCTGTTATAACACCCATCAAAGGATCTCGAACAAAGGGAGGCGGGACTTAGCTCATTAACATGATTGTACCCACTCACATCAAAGGATCTCGAACAATGGGAGGTGGGACTTAGCTCATTTGCATAATTGGGGGCGTGTCCACCTGTCACTGGCTGGGCTGAAAAGTGGGAAAAGCTTCCGGCGCCCTTGCCCCGAACTCTGATGACATTTTTGTTACATGACGTTGTGGCAGCGGGGTGTGGTTAGGGCGCTGGCTGCTTGAGTGAAGGGAGTGGCTCGGCCGGAGGCCAGACAGCTGATCGGAATCAGGTAATCAGTGACTGAATTAAAGCATGTCGTAACCTGGTTCTGGTCTGTCTTGCAGTAGGCGGGATCCTGGAAGGTCGCCAAAGGACCTGTGTGCTCTTGCCGTCCCTCTTTGAACCCTGTGTGAGCGGAGAGGCTCACAGTGGCGTCTGAACAGGGACGGAAAGAGCAGGGTTTAGGTTGAACACAGGCGTTTATTAGCACCAAAACCAAGTATACACGGGTCTCAAAACGTTGCGCGTGTAGAAACCTTCACAGGTCCTTTGGCGACCTTCCAGGATCCCGCCTACTGCAATACAGACCAGAACCAGGTTACGACATGCTTTTATTCAGTCACTGATTACCTGAAAGAAATACTGACCCAGCAGAATGAGAACTCGTATACATGTATCTAGCCGTGGGCAGGGTGAAAAGTACAACCTGTGATTCAAATTATACCCCTACCACTCTTTGAATGGGGAAGTGTAAATGCACTCTGTGATGGGAAATAATATAAACAATGCAATAGCACAAAACAATCACACAAATTACATTTTGTACGGTTTGATGAGGTAATGGATATGGAGCCAATAAAACTGTGATCACATTCAATTTGATCGCTGGATATATTTACACTGATGGTGGGTGATCTGTCACAAATACACAGTGTGTGTGTGTATCTGCTCTGAAGGCAATAACATCAGACTGGGTGTCTGAATAAAAGTCATCAGGACATATTTAACCTTTTGTGCTGACATATGATTCCATTAAACAAGCTTATTGAAAGATACAACAAGACTCAAACATTACATATATCCATTTAATTTGATTTAGGTTTTATTACCTTGAACCACAGCTGAGGATAGGAAATGTTTGATAGTTGCGAAAAGGTTGGATATACCAGAACTTTTGAATAAATTGTATGTCTTCAATTGTAATTATTACAGTACCGCCAATGAAAAAATATTTGATAATAACTTGCGCACACACATTATGTTGGTCAAAGAAAATCCATATATTGCATAGAGCCCCGTAAGTCCCAATGGATGCATAATGGGGTTGCTGTGTCTCAAGAGGAAGAACAGTCTTTAAATAATTGGAAGGTCGTTGCTTTGATTCCTGGTCCCTGCTGCTTACATTTTGTAGTGTCCTTGGGCAAGATACTGAACCCCTACTCTGAGTGTCCGTCTTCATTTACAATCTCTCCTGATAATCAGATAGCGTAACCTCTGCCACCAGTGTATAACAAATATGACTGTGAATAATGAGTTGTGTGCTTAAACATTGTGTCCATTTACAATATTTGAATTAGTTGTAATGTTGTGGGAACAACAAATCATTTAATATCTTGTTTGCACTAGATAATGGTATTAACAACTGATGTAAACGGTATTTACCAACTGGAATTGACAGTATTAGACATGAACAGATCATAAGGCCGAATTCAGACCACAACAAATTAAGTGTGAAAAATAAAATAGATCTTGTGACATACAACTATGGAAAATTATCATGGTAGAAATAATTCAATCATTCACATTAATGGTGGTTTGGTGTAATAGTACTTGACTGGCCATTGCATTGTTACCACTCTACAGCAAAGGTTGGGCTAGAGTTTTATTTACATGTTACAAATTGTGGTCTACATTTGGCTTCAGAGGGTAATTATAGTTTTTTTTAACTGTGTTGATTGATTGGATAATACACTCACAGAAATATTTAACCCTAACTTTTAAGATTTATGTAAAATAATTACATGACAAAGTTCCATTTAATTTTTTTTAATATTTTGAACATAAACCTATCTAATAAACTTTACATGATGCATATGCATCAGTGTAATAAAGCCTATTCATTTGAAATGCATATTCACCAGGTTTATGTATTCAGTATTAATATAATTTATTGAATTTAAATGCATATTAATCAGATTATGTATTCAGAATACATTAAGTATATTTGTTTGAATTACATAGTAATTAGGTTACCTATTCAAGATGAATAATGTGTATGTGTTTGAAATACATAACAATTAAGCTTAAATTCAATCAAAATGCATTAGATTTATGTATTTTTGTGATTAATATCCAATACATTTTTCTATTTTCCATTCAACAATATCTCAATGATTCATACAATCAGACCACCATTTATTAACATTAAAGCAAACCTCTTCTCTTCACACAGACACAGTACTCAGCAGGTAGTGTAGCTCTTCAACCAAGTCATCTTGTAGATGGAACATGTAAAATGTTTTCTAACTTTAATAGAACAGAGACAAGTTAGGAAGGTTAAACAAAGTGTTGACTGAGCACCTGCCGTTTCTAGCTTTCTGTGAATCACCTGAGCAATTTGAGTTTCAGTGCTTGTACTTTGGGGGAAAGCTTGGACGATTCCAGGTCCATCAGGATCTTCTGGTAAACTTCGAATGTATTCTTCAAGCTTTTTGGATAGCTTAGATTAAGTGCGTAGATCAACCCATAAAGCATGCATGGTTGATACTCTGGAGGTTGTGGAGAACTTCGACCCCTTCCAGGACCACATCGACATCTGCAAAGCGTCCACCAGGACCATCAGGATCATCACTCTCAGCTCGAACGGTGTAGATTGCCATAGTCGTCCCTGCGACGTCTGCCTCGGCCTCACGGCATTCGATGTCCTGAAAGATGGAGGGAACAGAGAACAATGAGCTGTGTCACTCGAACCTTGACCTTTGACCACCAAATTCTAAGCAGCTTATCATTGAGGCCAAGTGTGTGTTAATTTGAAGAATTCCCTTAAGGCACTGTAGATATAGCGTTCATGAAAATGAGACACCGGGCGGGCGGGTGTGGGGGATACTCACAAGTCCCCGGTTAGGTGCTTCGTTGTTGGAGTTTACCCTAGTGGACGAGAGGGTCGCCTCCCTACGCCTGCGGGTTATGGGGGGGAAAACTCTGACTGTTGTGTGTGCTTATGCACCCAACAGCAGTTCAGAGTATACAGCCTTCTTGGAGACCCTGGAAAGAGTCCTGTATGGGGCTCCTGAAGGGGACTCTTTAGTCTTGCTGGGAGACTTCAACGCACATGTGGGCAATGATGGAGACACTTGGAGGGGCGTGATTGGGAGGAACGGCCCCTCTGATCTGAACCGGAGTGGTGGTTTGTTACTGGACTTCTGTGCTAGTCATGGATTGGCCATAACAAACACCATGTTTGAACATAAGGATGCTCATAAGTGTACGTGGTACCAGAGCACCCTCGGCAGAAGGTCCATGATCGATTTCGTTATCGTATCATCGGACTTGAGGCCGTATGTTTTGGACACTTGGGTAAAGAGAGGGGCGGAGTTGTCAACTGATCACCATCTGGTGGTGAGTTGGGTCGAGTGGCGGGGGAAGCCTCTGGATAGACCTGGTAAGCCCAAACATGTAGTTCGGGTGAACTGGGAACGTCTGGAGGAGGCCCAAGTTCAGGAGGCCTTCAACTCACACCTCCGGCGGAGCTTTTCGGGCATTCCTGTGGAGGTTGGGGACATTGAACCAGAGTGGTCGGTGTTCAAAGCCTCTATTGCCGAAGCCGCGGCGGGGAGCTGTGGTCTCAAGGTCTTAGGTGCCTCAAGGGGCGGTAACCCTCGAACCTCCTGGTGGACACCAGTGGTCAGGGAAGCCGTCCGACTGAAGAAGGAGGCCTTCAGGGATTTGTTATCCGGGGGACTCCCGAGGCAGTGGCAAGGTACCGACAGGCCCGAAGGGCAGCAGCCTCAGCCGTGGCCGAGGCAAATCAGTGGGTGTGGGAGAAGTTCGGAGAAGACATGGAAAAGGACTTTCGGGCGGCACCAAAGTTGTTCTGGAAAACTATCCGACACCTCAGAAGGGGGAAGCAGGGACCTATCCAAGCTGTGTACAGTAAGGATGGGACGTTATTGACCTCAACTGATGGAGTGTTAGGGCGTTGGAAGGAACACTTTGAGGAACTCCTGAACCCGACAACTCCGCCCTCTATGTTAGAGGCAGAGCTGGAGTATGACGGGGGATCAACACCAATCTCCCGGGGGGAGGTCACTGAGGTCGTCAAACAACTCCACAGTGGCAAAGCCCCGGGGGTGGATGAGATCCGCCCAGAAATGCTGAAGGCTCTGGGTGTTGAGGGACTGTCATGGTTGACACGTCTCATCAACGTTGCGTGGAAGTCGGAAACAGTACCGAAGGAGTGGCAGACTGGGGTGGTGGCTTTTCAAAAAGGGGGATCAGAGGGTGTGTGCCAATTACAGAGGCATCACACTACTCAGCCTCCCCGGGAAAGTTTACTCTAAGGTACTCGAAAGGAGGGTCAGGCCGATTGTTGAACCTCAGATTGAGGAGGAACAATGCGGATTCCGTCCTGGTCGTGGAACGACGGATCAGCTTTTTACTCTTGCAAGGATCCTGGAGGGGGCCTGGGAGTACGCTTATCCGGTCTACATGTGTTTTGTAGACTTGGAGAAGGCGTATGACCGGGTTCCCAGGGAGTTACTGTGGGAGGTTCTGCGGGAGTATGGGGTGAGGGGGTCTCTACTCAGGGCCATCCAATCTCTGTACTCCCAAAGCGAGAGCTGTGTCCGGGTCCTCGGCAGTAAGTCGGACCCATTTCCGGTGAGGGTTGGCCTCCGCCAGGGCTGCGCTTTGTCACCAATCCTGTTTGTAATATACATGGATCGGATTTCGAGGCGTAGTCATGGAGGAGGGGGTCTGCAGTTCGGTGGACTAAGGATTGCACCACTGCTTTTTGCAGATGATGTGGTTCTAATGGCTTCATCGGTCTGCGACCTTCAGCACTCACTGGATCGGTTCGCAACCGAGCGTGAAGCGGCTGGGATGAGGATCAGCACCTCCAAATCTGAGGCCATGGTTCTCAGCAGGAAACCGATGGACTGTCCACTCCATGTAGGGAATGAGTCCTTACCCCAAGTGAAGGAGTTCAAGTATCTCGGGGTCTTGTTCTCGAGTGAGGGAACAATGGAGCGTGAGATGGGCCGGAGAATCGGAGCAGCGGGAGCGGTACTGCAGTCGCTTTACCGCACCGTTGTGACGAAAAGGGAGCTGAGCCAGAAGGCAAAGCTCTCTGTCTACCGGGCCATTTTCGTTCCTACCCTCACCTATGGTCATGAAGGATGGGTCATGACCGAAAGAACGAGATCGCGGATACAAGCGGTCGAGATGGGTTTTCTCCGCAGGGTGGCTGGTGTCTCCCTTAGGGATAAGGTGAGAAGTTCGGTCATCCGGGAGGGACTCGGAGTTGAGCCGCTCCTCCTTCGCGTTGAAAGGAGCCAGTTGAGGTGGTTCGTGCACCTAGTTAGGATGCCACCTGGGCGCCTCCCTAGGGAGGTGTTCCAGGCAGGTCCAGCTGGGAAGAGACCAAGGGGTAGACCTAGGACCAGGTGGAGGGATTATATCTCTTCGCTGGCCTGGGAGCGCCTTGGGATCCCCCAGTCAGAGCTGGTTGATGTGGCCAGGGAAAATGAAGTGTGGGGCTCTCTGCTTGAACTGCTACCCCCGAGACCCGACCACGGATAAGCGGAAGAAGATGGATGGATGGATGGAGTTCATCTCATGAAAAATGGGAGCAAAAACCAAAGTGTTGCATTTCTATTTTTGTTCAGTGTATGACCTTATTCAAATGCCGATGTTTGATGTAGTCTAACTGTTGGCCATTAGTCCACCGCCATCATCAAAACACAATGCAGACTGTAGGCTATCAGATCGCCATTTTAAACTGTGTATAGTCAAGAGGAGAAAAAAACCCTAGCACTTTAGCAACCACCTAGCAAATTGTATTTACAGAAACTGATCTTACCATTTTCAGTTGCAGCCTTCTTTTGCGTCTTAACAGGGTGTCTTTTGGCAATGAGTTGCTCCTTTCCACCTGACAAAGTAGACATCAGTAAAGTGAAATAGAAAGACTCAGATTCAGAGAATATTATTATCATGTTTCTTTGTAGTTAAAGTTTTGTTGGAAGCTTGAGGCGGACTTTTGCAGTGGCTAAAAATATATATTTACATTTTTACGACATCAGTGTCAAATTGATAGTTTTGTGCATTATTTCTTACAGTAGTTACTCAACATAATGAATGTGTAGATATTGGACACGGGACTACAGGGCTACAGTAGATCCAGCTTTATAACGGAAACAATGGAGCCTCAGAAAGGTTAAAACGGGTCTACCAAGATCAAACCATTTAAAGCATAACAGGTATTGCCAACATATCTGTTATATTCCTTCTATTAAAACTTAATTATTATATTTGAGTTAATCACCTTAAATAATTCATAAAGAAAGGGAATTCGGTACATTATTTGAATTTATAATGTTTAACTTGAATAATTGGATTGAAGGACTGAATCTGAATAGAATAATCATATATTAAATGTAACAGACTGTACATGATTTGTCCTTGTTTGTTGTGCTTTGCTTTCTGTTATTTAGTTTTTGTTTGTCTGTGTGGCGTGGCTCTTGTTGGGACCCCCTTGAAAACGAGATGGTGCCTCTCTTAATAAATACATTTCTATAATCTGAAATTGAATGCAAACATTTTGAACTGGATTCCAATAAATCTGAAAGAGAACCGTATATGAAATTTGATTCAGTTACTCTGAAACTGGAATTGAGCCTCACAGGAAATTCAACTCATAATATGAAGCCTATACATTCGTTTTTATACTTCCAAATTCAGCTCGCAGAATTCAAATTCAGTTTACAGAGACAAACATTTTACTGGATCAAAACGGTGGTTCTATCTTTTATTTAACAATTTCCATGTTGAATCAAAGTCTCACAGCTCCATTGATGATGCTTGTAAGTTCACGTTCAACCTACTTAGTTTTACAATCAGATGTCCTAGAATTGAATCTCAAGTTTAGTAAACTCAGATTTTAAGATTAGACTCAGAGTTTTTTAAAGGTCCCATGTCATGGCCATTTCTACTGATCATAATTCCATTGTTGAGGTCTACGAGAATAGATTTACATTGTTAATGTTTCAAAATCTTCTCATACAGTGTCTTTGTTCACTCTCTGTCCTCCATGCCTTGTTGGAGCGCCTGCGGGACATTACTTGTGTTTACAATGCCTTGACTTACCCTCATCATCATTATCACTCCCACCATCGTCAGCATCATCATGTATTTTAGTAGCAGTCCTCTTCCGCCTCTTAACAGATGAGCTTGTGGTGGACAGTTGTGGCTGTTCTCCATCTGATAAGAGGGCAGGCAGGTTCGACATTAACAATGGCTTTTTGTCATAAAAGGTTAACTCTCAAATATCCTTTGTTATTTATATTATGTCTCTCTTGAGAATGAGACAGCGTGTTTCAATGAGATTAAGGTGTAAGTGTCCCAACTGAATGCAAAGCTAACATTGGCAACACAATCAATTTGATTAGAATGTTTTATAATGGAATGTTCAAACTGGCCTCGAGTTACGCTGCACTGCAGAGCAACACTTAACATTGGACATGATATTACTTACCATCATTATCTTCTGGTCGTCTGTCTGCATCTGATGTTCCTCTCTTTTTGACTGCTCTCGAACCTCTGGTTGAGGTGTCTTCATGTCTTTTACCTTTTAAAATGTTCACAGTCGATGGAATTAGGAGACTTCATTTTACAGATAGATAAGTAATTTATCCCCAAAGAAGAATGTTGTTGTTGCTGCAGCATTTAAATCACAAAAGATACCAGTTACAAAAAAGTAGTGCATAGTGACAATTACAAAAATATATACATATACCAGAAATATTATACTAATTAATATAAATGTTATAATTTATCAATGTTCATTTACATACCAAAATCCACTGAGTCCAGTGTTTTCAGACTCTTCCCTTTAAGCGACTGTGCTCCATGCTCCATTGCGAAAAGTAGTTTTCCTATCTTGGCCACCTGAAAGGTTTTGTCCGTTTGGCGATAGTACTCACAATGGACTCTTATGTCGTGTCCCATAAAGCGAGCTACTTGTTCCAGCTCTTGATTATCCAAGTCCAGAAGCTGGCATAAGGTAGCAACATACTTCCTTAATTTTGTTGACCTCAAGAGTTCGGGGTTGTTTGCCTTGCTCTGCTCAGCAAATTTCCTGAGGCAGTCACACCCACGAATATTTGTTATTGTACCAATTCTGGCAAATAGAATTTGGTTTTCCTCGAGTATGCCAACTTCCTTTCGTTTGTCAATCAGGAAATCGAGAGACGATTTAGTGCGCTCAGTTAGTAGAACGGGCACTTTTCTACCTCTCTTCCCACGTGTGACTATTCGTGTTAGCCTGTGGCTCAGTTGTTTTTCGACTGGTGATAAGGTCTCGTAAATATCCCGGTTCACATGGCCTGTGTCTGCTTTCCGATATGTCTCTAATGTCAAGCGTGACGCTTCTCCTTCACGTCTCTTGTTGAAAACAATAATTTGTGCAAGAAGGCTCTCACTTAAAGTTTTGTACGCTGTGGCGCTCACATGCTCTCTCATCTCTGCCTTTGCTTCATCCTCAATTTTCCTTAAGTAGTTTTGCAGAGTCACAATATCCTCTGTTAAAGGAACACTATCTTCATTGTTCCACTTCCTTTGTTCCATTGTACTATGTGCATTCATCGACACATAGGTGGACCAAGAGTTATCCAGCAACTGCTTAAACTTCTTGGCTTTCTTCTCAGTTACAACATCTGATGTCATCAAACAATGTCCAATCCAGGATTCTGTTGAGAGAAAATCCAATCTTCACTGCAGTAGATGGCTTTCCATATTCACAGGTGGTATTGTTGTAGTTTGAGACACTCCTTGCTGCTTTAATTGCAAGCTGAAAAAGTGTTGGGTCACAAATGTCTTTAAGATTTCTGACACGCTTGTCAATCTTATTGGCAGCCAACACAAACCGTCCCAGTTCTCTCAACTTTTGTGCTATGTACCTATGTTGAGATTTTTCACGGCCTTTCCTTGCAAACAATGCATCTCCATATGTACATATCATCTCATCACTTCTGATGAGAGAGGTTACATTATCTTGCAGCATATTGTGTATTACATTCTGAATTCCCTCTGATGATTCCACCAGATTTGGAAGGAGTTGTGAGGAGGCTTTTTGAACTCTTCTTCTTTTGCCTTTTTCCCTTTCCTCTGTCCTATCTCTGCATGACTTCTCATGTCTCCAGAGTTCAGTCCTCTTGAACATTGCATAGCAGTGTTGGCATGGTAGGTAGTCCTTTACAGATGTTTTCTCAGAGGGCTGTTTCCATGTAACAATCTCCCCATGTCCTTTTTCTAAGACCTCGGAATTGTGTTGCCAGTCCCCCTTATTGCGAAGAGATTCCAAAAGTGTCTTCCTTTGTTTTGAGCCAGTCTGAAAACTAAATGCATAGGCAACATCAGTTTCATCACTGTGTTTTCGTTGTAAATGTCGTGCCATCTTCAAATTTGACTTTTTACAATACAAACAATAATGGGCTTTGTCCCAAGCTCTTCCACCATCCTTTTTTTTGCTTGTTTTAATAGTGATTTGCTGCCTCTTTGTATCCACTCGCCACTTCCTTCTTCCTTTAAATTGTTCAGCTATCTGAATTGACTTGGTTTCTTGGTCTCCAGCTTCCAGCACCTCATGTTCAGTGGATGATGAGTGACAGTCTGTCTCTGATACATTATTCCTTGTTGACTCAAAGAGCTCATTTTCACTGGATGATGGTGATGGGGGGCAGTACTCTTCCCCAGATCCACTATTGCTGGAAAACACTGTCTCATCAAGGAGCGCATCATGTTCATCCGATGAAGGGCACTGATCTTTGTCTGATCCACTGCGGCTGGATAACTCCATCTCCCTAGTCAAGTCCTGTTTTAAAAGTTCCACTTTCACAGGGAACACTTCAAGTTCAGTGGCTGATGAGTGGAGGTGGTCTTTGTCGGATCCACTTTAACTTCCTCCATGAGATAACTCCACCTTGGAGGAAAAAACTGGAAAAAAGAGATTTTTTTCACTCAGCAAATGACTTTTTTTCTAAATTATGCAGATAAGTTACTTGATTATACTTTACATCACCACATAAATAAAGGTATACATTTCCAGACTGTCTGTGAAGACCACCAATTGTAAGTCCCTTTCAGTTGTATCTTCAATATAAAACTACAAGTAGCAGGTTTCTTTTTCAAATTGTAAGGGTTCGGGCGGGGAAAAAAAAGTTGTATTTTTAACAGACTGTGACAGTATAACTACAGACTACAGTGTGGATAAAAGAGGCGAAATGAATGTAGAGGAGGGTACGGTCCGGTCTAGCTGGGTAAGCTGCTCTGCTTTCCTCGTTGTGGTCATTTTAAAGAAAAGTCAATTAAATATGACAGGAGGCCGAGAGGCATCAGCAGTCCATTGTTTTTTATACAGCTAGATGTTATGATTTCAGAAGAACATAACACTGTTTATGACAACTTATATATTTACTTTGAATTAAATTCACAACTTGCCTTGATTTGACTAAAATGTAGACTACATGATGATATGACTCAATTAAATAAAATGAATTAAACATAGAATAGCCTCAGACATTAAATAAAAACACAAGTATCGAGTATTCTGAAATAAACAATATATTTATTAATCACAGCAACACTATCATAGACTGAATATATTTTTGAATTTCCCTCACCTCTCTGGACACACACGTGTATCTCAAACCCTACACACCAACTGGACCCCAGCAAACAGAGCTGTCCTCAACACTTAATGTATTATATAATATAGCTGTTATGTATGTATGTTTGAACTGCATTTTTTTTTAAATAAAAAAAGATGTACTTTTTAATGGTATAGGCTACTTAATATAATGACATATTAAATGATGAGTGATATACAGCCTATAATACAAACACTTTACCCAGTTTTCTGTACAAACATGCAGCAGCTGTTTCAAGTGTCACGTCACAATTAAAGCAGTATAATTATTAACAGAAGTAATATCCAGGGGACACCTAATAATGAAAGTGGTAACAACAGTGCATTAGAAGGTGCTACACACACAAGTAAGGGAGAAAGTTTGATCACACATTTGATCACGAGTCTGTGTATCTACAGAACATTTGTTTTTCTTTATTAAAAGAGGCTTTTTTTCTTTTTTTCTTACTGAATTGTCTAACGGCCATTGGAGCGAGGGGTGGGGCGAAACTATCGGAAGTGATTTTTTTTAAAGGCACTCTGATGCTAACATACATTTGCATTGAAGCACTACAGTATCCGGTTGAAGGAATGATGATAATATTATAGACAAGGGAAAACAAGGTGCCTTTCTTAATAAAACTGACACTGTTGGACTCAGTACTAGTTTGACTGCTACCAGAAATAAAATGAAGCACTTTTACTGTATACATTTTTGCACACATTCACAGTAAATATTTATTCAGTATGATAGCTGTCTAACAGAAGTTAAATCCATTTCTCACTTATTCTGACAATGTACTTAACCCCAAATAAAAGAACCCAATAAAAAGAGTTGTTAAATAATAGTGAGGTCACGTTGTAACAACAATAACTCATCTCTCTCTCGTTTTATTTTTGAGCTTTGCCAAAAGTCACTGTGTCAATGTTGTCCTACTTGGGTTGCCGTCCGGAGTTGTCCAATATGGCGGACCATCTCGCACATGCGTACTGCAGATCGGGCAGAGCTGCAGATCGGGTAGTGACAGTAGTTACTAGTGATGGGAATTCCGGCTCTTCTTGGTGAGCCGGATCATTTGGCTCGGCTCACCAAGAAGAGCCGGCTCTTTCGGCTCCCAAACGGCTCTTCAGTTTACCACATATTATACCTTTTAATTAAATCAAATGTAGCCCTGTTTTGACTAATTATATGTGTACACATATATCCCTTAAATTATTCAATACAACCTTTGTACTGCAGTATTCAAAAGTAAAAATTACATGTTTAATATAAATGATTTGCTATAAATATTATTTTTTTCAAAATACCAAAAAGATCCTGCATTTTAGCCATGCCTCATTTCGCTCTAATTGCTCTTGCCAGCGCTGTTTTTGCAGGGGGCTGATTATGTGAGCTGCAGCTGACCACGCCCCCCTGCAGGGGAGGGGAGCGTGCTCTGAGATCAGCTGCTGGGCTGTCAGAAGAGGGGGAGAAAAAGAGATCTCCGTCCTCCGTGTTTTATTCATATAGAAGTAAGAAGAGAAGTAATGGGGCAGAAACCCTCCTTTTTACGCAGCGGTCCAGACATAGACATCAAACGGCGACACATAGTAGGCTTGTTTGAGACAAGCGAGACCTGCGCAGACGTGCACAGTTGTGATCAACGTCTTGCTAGTGCGTTGCATGATGGTTAGTCATTTTGTCCGACTTGCTCTGGAGGCTCGCCAACATGAGACATTGAAATCTCGCGGGACAAAGACGCCCGCAGCCTTGAGAGCGAGGCGCGGCGAGGCGGCGCAGTTCCTCTCCACGGGCTGCGGAAGCGAAATGCTTGATGGGAAACGACTCGCTGGTATCTCGAGCTGAGCGCTCATTGGTGGTTTTTACCACGTGCTGGTGATGAAACTCTCCAATTGGCTCAGCAAAAGTTTGTTGTTGTTTTGTGTCAGTTTTACGTCGCCACATCCATTCCTATTTTTCATCATTGTTCCACAATGTTTATCATCATGAAATTAATATCCATATATTTTATACTATACTTGCACTGCTTACCGTTTTCATACTTTATATATCTTAGCATATTCATACACACTGTTCATACTGCTCACAGGCTGCTGTGTATATCTAGTGTATTCATACCCCTCACTGTTTATTCATCATTCAATTCATTCTATCTTTTATTCTGTCGATTGTGTACATTACTTTTCACTTCACTGCTTGTTGCACTCCTGGTTGGAAGCTAAACTGCATTTCGTTGTCTCAGTACCTGTAATATGTGCAATAACAATAAAGTTGAATCTAATCTTGAGCAGGAACAAATGTATTTACTTAGTACATATCTGACATTAACGATTAAACACATGTGTGCATTCTTTATAAATGCAAACCGAGTCAAGCCGACTCCGGAGGTGGCGGTATACACCTTAAAGTTGTTTGCAATCTGCCAAATAACGGAGAGAAGAAGAAGAAGGCGAAGAAGAAGATGAAGAAGAAGAAGCCGACTCGGAGCTGTCCGACTTCTGGCGAGCTTTTTGAGACCTCCCCCGGCTGCGATCGGCTATTTTCGTCTACTTTCGAGGCGAGCCACAACGCGTCTCAAACAAGGCTATTCAATTGCCAGTTACTTTGGCATTAGGGCAGGGATATCTAGATACTTTCCAAGGTTTGACATAATGAATTGTGCTACTTTTAAAGCAAGCAACGATGTTTTCAAATCTGTAATCAAAAAGCTCCTCAAAAACACTATCGAAGCACTTCCTGCCGTTGCTACGTTAGTTCAAACAGTAACAACGGACTACTTTTCTTAGCGGATGCATGTCAATTTAAATCAATACATAAAACTATTTTTTAAATCAATAAAATCATTTTCTAAATCCATAAAAGCATTTCAATTAATATTGGGAGTCATGTCGTTACTTTGTTGAGAATGTGGCCATGTAATAAGCGGGATAATGTGCACATTGCATAATGTGCCTTCAAGCCGATCTAAATCCCTCCGCTCTTTGAGCCGGCTCGTTCGCGACCGACACATCACTAGTAGTTACTGTACTTGACCCTTTAGCTTTAGCCGTGTTCGTGGTGATTGTGCCTTTTAGGGAATATTGTTACAAATACCAGACAATTAAAATGTCGTGCTGTGCGCTTGAATGTACTAACAGAACTTCCAAGAAGTCTAAAATGATAATATTATACATGTTAACCCCGTTCGCAGGTGTTTGTGTGCTTGGTAGCTTAGCTTGCTACTTATTAGCCAGCTAAGGACGTAACCCTTTATACGTATATACATTTTTAGTTTATGATTCAGCCTTGGGTAAGACTTTTATAGTCTATGGCTATGACGCCCATAATGCTAAACGGGAGCAAATATTAATAGGGGACCCAATTATCCCAGTGGTGCCCGCCGGAGCTAACGGAGTGGGCTAGCTCCAGCCCACTGCGGCTCCGTTAGGTCCGGGCGGTGGAGTCCGTCTTTTCTCAACGTGTGAATGACAAGCATTAAGGATAACAAAATATAGCTAATTCTCTTGCAGATTGGCTCATTTGATTATGAATGTAACGTTTATATAGGGGAACTACACTGTTAGCAGTAACTTGGTATGCATGTATTTCATGTTAGCTTAGCTTCTTAGCCTGAGCTAGCTCTGTTTACTTCCAGTTCGGAGGCAGCAGGTCCCGCCTATTTGCCCTTATTTGGAGCAGGCGGGATTAAGACTCTGACGTCACAGTCGAGCCGTTAGTGGCCGACTCCGCCTACTAAGGGCTTCACGGCAACTCTGCAGAATCCTATGGGTGACGTCACGGACACTACGTCCATTTATATATACAGTCTATGGTGTAGCACCTTCTAATGCACTGTTGTTATCACATTCATTATTAGGTGTCCCCTGGATATTACTTATTTTATTAATTATACTGCTTTAATTGTGACGTGACACTTGAAACAGCTGCTGCATGTTTGTACAGAAAACTGGGTAAAGTGTTTGTATTATAGGCTGTATATCACTCATCATTTAATGTCATTATATTAAGTAGCCTATACCATTAAAAAGTACATATTTTTTAATTAAAAACAACTGCAGTTCAAAAAACAACATACATAACTGCTATATTGTATAATACATTAAGTGTTGAGGACAGCTCTGTTTGCTGGGGTTAGCCTATTTTCCTTCACTGTCAACTGTACAGTAAAAATAAATAAAAATAATCATTACCTTTGAATTTTCATGTGCTGTCTCACAATTTGGTGGTGAAGTCTTCAAATGTCCAGCCAGAATGATGAACAGTTAGAGTCTTCAGCTCATGCCACGGTCAAGCGCAAAGGTGGGGGCAGGGTCAATCCCCCCATGGTGTCACGGAGGGGCAGAGCACAATATGCATCTACATTGCAAACAGCCAAGAATATTTGTATTTATAGAAACACACTATTGCAAGTAAAAGTCTGGCATTAAGTACAATACTAAGTATTTTTTATAAACATTTAGGCTTAAATATAGGTTCCACTGGACATTTCGGCATGGCTGTGAATGTGCTACAGGAGAAGGAAATAATGACTTTTACTCCATCAATATATCATTTCAGATTGAAGCTCAAATGAAGGCCTGGCTAAAAACGTATAATATAGTAACAGAGGCAATAATACCTTTCAAAAATTCATATCAATTCAACAAAAATAACTAGCTGCATAATTTTCACACTGCATCATCTACTTGTACTTTACTGTTGAGAAATTCAAATACAGCTTTCTACATGCTATGACTGCCATTTTATGCATCAAAATGCACTTCAGAAAAAGCCCATCCATTAACATGGGCGACCTTTCTCCAACTTTGCACTTTTTTTTGCAGCAGGCCGGTGCACGGGGGAGGGGCTATGGGGGGCACAGAGTGACAGGACAATATTGTTCTCTTATTAAGTCTGATAAACAGGCCTGATATACAGCCAAGAATATTTGTATTTATAGAAACACACTATTGCAAGTAAAAGTCTGGCATTAAGTACAATACTAAGTATTTTTTATAAACATTTAGGCTTAAATATAGGTTCCACTGGACATTTCGGCATGGCTGTGAATGTGCTCCAGGAGAAGGAAATAATGACTTTTACGCCATCAATATATCATTTCAGATTGAAGCTCAAATGAAGGCCTGGCTAAAAACGTATAATATAGTAACAGAGGCAATAATACCTTTCAAAAATTCATATCAATTCAACAAAAATAACTAGCTGCATAATTTTCACACTGCATCATCTACTTGTACTTTACTGTTGAGAAATTCAAATTCAGCTTTCTACATGCTATGACTGCCATTTTATGCATCAAAATGCACTTCAGAAAAAGCCCATCCATTAACATGGGCGACCTTTCTCCAACTTTGCACTTTTTTCCAGCAGGCCGGTGCACGGGGGAGGGGCTATGGGGGGCACAGAGTGACAGGACAATATTACATTACATTGCATTTAGCTGACGCTTTTATCCAAAGCGACTTACAATAAGTACATTCGACCAGGAAGACACAACCTTGAAGAAAACAGAATCATAAAGTACATCAGGTTTCATAGAGCCAAACATTTCAAGTGCTACTCAACTGGCTTTAGATAAGCCAGTCCTTTATTAGTATATAAGTGCTTTGTTAGCAGTTCTTTGTTAGTAATTCTATCGCTCGAAGTGGAGTCGAAAGAGATGAGTTTTCAGTCTGCACTGGAAGGTGTGTAAGCTTTCTGCTGTCCTGATGTCAATGGGGAGCTCATTCCACCATTTTGGAGCCAGGATAGCAAACCCACGTGTTTCTGTCTCGTGAGGTGGGCTGCTGCCATGGTGAGTGCCTGTATCGGACCCTAGGTGGCGCTATAGTCATGGGGGGGGGGGCAAGGGGGTGTCCACAGATCAATATGGCATCCCACCTCCCATGTAGGGGTGTCCACAGTCATGGGGGGGGGGGGGCAAGGGGGTGTCCACAGATCAATATGGCATCCCACCTCCCATGTAGGGGTGTCCACAGTCATGGGGGGGGGGCAAGGGGGTGTCCATACATCAATATGGCATCCCACTCCCCATGTAGGGGTGTCCAGCTTGAAATGTAACAAAGCTCCAAAGGTCAAAGGTCACGTTTTAAAGCCGTACGGTGCCCTTTACGGCACAAAGGAAGGTCCGACCGCTTTGAGCTTGATGTCATTTTAACCGTCTCGGAGAGCAGATGCAGATGGATGCCTCTGGTGCAACTAAATGTCAAAGGTTATGGCTTAAAATGTAACAAAACCTTCCGTTAAGGCCTTTTGAGAAGCTGAGTGTTTGAAGTACTTTGAAAAGGGCTAAAGAGATAATTTTTTGACAGGGGGCCTCTAAATAGGGCCCAGATCAGGAATCTGAAATATGGGAACCCACCCAGAACTTTTTTTTCAATAAAATGTCAAACTTTCTCACAAAATCCTGTCTGGAGCTAAGAATCTGACACCCTTGTGGTGAGGGAAGGGGAGGAAATTGAAAAAAATTGAAAAAACGTGATTAGCGCTCCGAAACTTTGAGATTGTGTTGCTTAATGTGTGTGGAACCCGCTTGCAACATTTGGGGACCCTGCGACCTTGGACAAGGTCAAAACCGAGGTCAGAGGTCACGTTTTCATGCTGTACGGTGCCCTTTACGGCACAAAGGAAGGTCCGACAGCTTTGAGCTTGCTCTCATTAGAACCGGCTCGAAAAGTACATGCAGATTGATGCCTCTTCTGCTCCTAATATCAAAGGTTACAGCTTGAAATGTAACAAAGCTCCAAAGGTCAAAGGTCACCTTTACGGCACAAAGGAAGGTCCGACCGCTTTGAACTTGATGTCATTTTAACCGTCTTGGAGAGCAGATGCAGATGGATGCCTCTGGTGCAACTAAATGTCAAAGGTTACGGCTTAAAATGTAACAAAACCTTCCGTTAAGGCCTTTTGAGAAGCTGCAGTGCTGCATGAGTGTTTAAAGTACTTTGAAAAGGGCTAAAGAGATAATTTGTTCACAGGGGGCCTCTAAATAGGGCCCAGATCAGGAATCTGAAATATGGGAACCCTAACCCATCCAGAACTTTTTTTTCAATAAATTGTCAAACTTTCTCACAAAATCCTGTCTGGAGCTAAGAATCTGACACCCTTGTGGTGAGGGAAGGGGAGGAAATTGAAAAAAATTGAAAAAATGTGATTGGCGCTCCGAAACTTTGAGGTTGTGTTGCTTAACGTGTGTGGAACCCGCTTGCAAAATTTGGGGACCTTGGACAAGGTCAAAACCGAGGTCAGAGGTGACGATTTCATGCTGTACGGTGCCCTTTACGGCACAAAGGATGGTCTGACCACTTTGAGCTTGCTCTTATTAGAACCGGCTCGAAAAGTACATGCAGATTGATGCCTCTGCTGCTACTAATGTCAAAGGTTACAGCTTGAAATGTAACAAAGCTCCAAAGGTCAAAGGTCACGTTTTAAAGCCGTACGGTGCCCTTTACGGCACAAAGGAAGGTCCGACCGCTTTGAGCTTGATGTCATTTTAACCGTCTCGGAGAGCAGATGCAGATGGATGCCTCTGGTGCAACTAAATGTCAAAGGTTACGGCTTAAAATGTAACAAAACCTTCCGTTAAGGCCTTTTGAGAAGCTGAGTGTTTGAAGTACTTTGAAAAGGGCTAAAGAGATAATTTGTTCACAGGGGGCCTCTAAATAGGGCATAGATCAAAAATCTGAAATATGGGAACCTTCACCCACCCAGAACTTTTTTTTCAATAAAATGTCAAACTTTCTCACATAATGCTGTCTGGAGCTTAGCATCTGACAGGCTTGTGGTGGCAGAGGGGAAGAAAATGAAAAAAATTCAAAAAATGTGCTTGGCGCTCCGAGCCTTTGAGAGTGTGTTGTTGCACTTGTGTGGAACCCGCTTGCAAAATGTGGGGACCCTGCGACCGTGCACAGTACTAAGAGCCATTTCATTGTATTCCCCTCCCCCACCACGAGCCTGTCAGATTCTAAGCAGTGCAGTTGCAGTGATATAAGCAGGGGTGCACATAACTTTTTTGCCCTGGTTCTCAAAGGAGCACCTGGAGATGTTGCTTGGTGCTCATCCTTAAAATGAAATAAACCGTAACTTTTGAGGGGGTCTTGACTTTATTTGCCAGACACACGGCACTGAACACACATGCAGAGGTGAACACAGAACACACATGCAGTGGTGAACACAAGACAACATTAGCACGACCAGTAATCCTACAAGCTGTCATCACTACCCTCCTGACTGTTCTCCTCACTGTCTTCCTCTCTGTCAGACATGGTAGCTGATGATGTAGGCCTACTACTTTCTCTCTGGTTTAGTCTGCGATTAGCTGCTTGCATCCACAAGTCAACAGCTGGTTTTGGGTCGAAAGTCTCTGTCATCTTAGACAAGTGGATGTAATCAAATAAGTATGTGAACATAACCAATAATCCATAGCCAATAACAAATTAATGTAACTTATTTTATTTGTGTTGTTCATTCATATCTTATTTTACCTTAACATTTATTTATGCATTTTTTGTTTATCTCTCCAGTTTTAAAGGATATTTTTGGTTACTGTCTTATACATTGGAATGATTTAAAACCTGTTTATCCCAATAATTATAAAGGAGTGCCTTGGAAATATGTGTTTACATAAATTGTGACCAAACCGTTTGAACTTAGACTAAGAGTCCTTACCTCACTGAGCTGTAGTATCAGCCTCTCAGTCTGACTGGAGAGGACTCTCCCTCCACATTATTGTAGAAACATCTTCTTCTTATATCCGTTAGAGCAGCTAGCACGGCACCAGATTCTAATAACAACAGCGCTGGTACCGGTGCACCCTCCCTAGCATTTTGGCTGTGAGCTGCGGGCGCCAGATAAGCCAACATCCCCCATTTTCATCACTTACAGCGCCCATCGTACAGGGCAAATGAAACGTGTAACCGGGGTGAAAAGGGTGTTACATTTACTTAATTATGAATATTGTTACATCAAGGCCGAAAATTAGGATGAGCCCCAACGGTCAAAATGTTTTTTTCCCTCCCAGAACTGCCAGCGCAGCGACTCCCCAGATCTGGCGCCCTAGGCGAACATCTAGCCAGTGCTACGGGCCGGCCCTGAGTTCATATCATGGTTCATATGCAACTCGCAAATATCTTTCTTTCTCTCTCTCTCTATCTCTCTTCTCTCTCTCTCTCTCCTCTATTTTCTCTTCTCCCTTCTCTCTCTCCCTCTCTCAATGTTGGTACGCAAATGCGCTTTGTTTCAAATGACCCGGTGCTCTTTTTTTGGCGGAGGTGCGCACCAGTTATGTGCAGCCCTGGATATAAGGGTTGCTCATTGATGCGGATGGTCGCGAGTTCGAATCCATGCTATGGCATGCAACATTTTTTATATTTAGTCAAGAGAGAATTATATGTGGA
This sequence comes from Gymnodraco acuticeps, assembly GCF_902827175.1. Taxonomy (NCBI): domain Eukaryota; kingdom Metazoa; phylum Chordata; class Actinopteri; order Perciformes; family Bathydraconidae; genus Gymnodraco; species Gymnodraco acuticeps. Next base: position 2,251,011 of record NW_022990313.1, read on the forward strand.
AAGTTGTCTTCTCAGACTCTCCATATTTGAAGTTGATTATTGTATAGTTAGTGTTATAGTATTTTAGGGTAGTTAGTATAATAGGTTTATTCATTTTGTAACCATTAAATGTAAAACACACGTTTTTCACACGCTGGGAGTACTTCCATTCGCGTCGTCTTGGTCTGTAGATGTGATTTGATGTGTCGTTTGTACATTTTGATGGCGGAAAAGATAGGAAAATTTCCCGTTGATATACATACTGAGAAATATATCTATATATAATAGACTTTTTTCTCAGCAATTTGTAAGCGGGAGATAAGCGTTGGTCTTTGCTGTGGGAGACCCGGGTACGATAATTAACGCTGTTTTAATGAAAATGCGAAAATTATTTAAAATTAGTTGAATTGAGAGAGGGACAAAGGATCTTTACTTTTAGGTTAATTATTATAGGTTTATTTATTATGGAATTATTAAATATAAAACAATTGTGTTGAATTAAGAGAGGGATAATGGGTTACATTATAATTTATGGGTGAACAGTGAATGTGTGAAATACTAATATTATGCTAACCGCTAGTTGCTAAGCTAACGGGAGCTATTCAATGTATATTTCCATTGAAAATGCTAACCGCTAGCAGCAAAGCTAGCATCACAGCCACTGCTCCGTTTGTGGATACTTTGCACACGTTTTTCACACGCTAGAAGTCTGAGAGTACTTCCGTTCGCTTCGTCTTGATCTGTAGATGTCATTCGATGCATCGTTTGTCCATTTTGATGGTGTAAAAGACTACTGTCTGCCAGTGCTTGAATTGGAATGAAAAAGGTGCCAGTACTCTAAAATCAGCAACTTTTTCAAGTCAATTTTATATATACAGCCCACAAACAAGAATTTGGCTACTATAATGCTGGTGGGTTTGTCTCTTTACTACTGTATATTTTAGAAAGGTTCACTGTACTTAACATTTTTTATGATAGGCAGCGGATATGGCTAAAGCTCAGTAAGGTCAATATTAACTGAAAATATAGCAATCAAAGTCTAGATCTTCTGCTGAAGACACATGAAGCAGAGACCTTTCAGGTGAGAGCCCCTCTGGTGGTGTTCAACATTAATGACAAGGAAACAAAGCTCTGGTCAGAAGCATTTTTTATAAAAAGCTTTAACAAAATTAAGTATTTCTGTACATTTTGAATGCAATCTAACTTTCCAACTCAGAAAACGAAAAACGAAAAAGTGCCAAAAGTCTTCTCACATGGCTGAGCTGCTTTGCAATATACTTCACCACTGAAGAATACAAATATGTATAAAGTAAACTATGATGCAATCTAACTTTCCAAATCAGAAAAATGATAAAGAGCATGAACAAAGAACATGTAAAAACAAATGCAACATTTGCACAATCTAAAATGAGAAACTGTAACTGCAAGTAACAAAGTCTGAGCCATGGTAAAGAGTTACATTGAACACCAAGCTGATCAGATAACTCCCTGGTTGGTCTGAAGTCCTTCTATCTCCAGGATCTTTACAAATCGGCACATTATGCCAAAAGTCTTCTCACTGGGTGAGCTGCTTTGCAATATACTTCACATTGTTAGAAAAGGCTCCAGAAGGCCTTGGGGACATCAGTATCAGGGGCTGGAGCTGGACAGGCTCTTTCATCAGCACTTCTCCTTCCCTTTGCCAGCCAGGACCTCACATACTGTTCCGGATTGAACTGTCCTAGTGATGGTCCATTACATTTAATGAAAACCAGGCTGGACAGTCGGCTGACAGAGAGAGCATTCCTTTTTGCAGTAAGGATATCGTTCATGCAGCTGAATGTCCGCTCACACTCACTAGTGGAGACAGCGATGGTTCGGACTGCTTTCAGTAGAGACTCCATGGCAGCAGGTGTACGGGATGTCCTGGTTTCCTTGTATTCGCGAAAGCCCTGAACAGTCTCTCTTCTGTCCACTTTCAGCACTTCGCACAAACGTAGCACCTCTACGTCCCCATACTGTACGTCTAACTCCTCTTCAGGCCAACTTCCAGGATGGAAAACTTTCATGTCCTGGATTAGCTGATTGTCCCGGGCCTCCCGGCCATGTAATGGGATTTCTCTTGTGCTGACATGAGAGGAGGTTGTGGAAGTCATTCTGTGTCTCAGATTCTCTACCATACTGCGGAAAAACTGACCTAAAAAGTCCTCGTTAAAATCTCTTCCAAGACACTCCATTAACGCCTTTGTGATGTCATCAGCCGTTGTTCCATCCAACTCGATCAGCTCCCAAAAAAACGTTTCGGGCTCAGCATCAGCTAATGCTGAGCGTAGACACACAACAAGCACCGTTTTACCACTAATAGTGGTAGATTCATCGACCAAAACACAGAGTTTTCTTTGGTTTTCTGTAATGTCTTTTGCCATTTTTTTCTTCAGCTCATGAGCTATGTGGTCGATGATTTCGCCACAGGTTTTATTGGAGTGCAAAACCCTGCCCACGTTCAGCCCATTCAGTTTCTGTACATTCAAATCAATTGGCATGTCTGTGAATGGCCGGCTATGTTTGCCAATTTTATATGCCGTTCGAAAAACTCTGATAGTGGTGTCTAATTCAGATTTATGCATAGACTGCACTTGATGTTGAATAGTTTCACATGAAGCAGATGTAAGGATGTCAGCAGCTTTTACATGGGCTTGTGATTCTTTATGTTCTTTGATTTTTTTTCTCAGGCTAGCTTGTTGTTTGCCCTTGTCAACACCGAAATGAGACACTGCACACTCACCCCATTCAGGTGACAGTTTCAGTCCTTTTCCAGTGTGTATTCCCAAAGATTTGACATCTCTGCATATCCGACATCCTAGCTTCTTATCTTTAAGAAGGAGCCATGCATTGGTCTTGCAAAAATATTGCACCTGGTCCGTTGTCCAGCAGTCAGGTGCATCGCTTTGCCCGGTGTTGGTGGTGGCAGTTGCGCCAGCAGCAGCTAACGTTAGAGGCTCTGGAGGAGGCGGCGGAGCTAGTGCTAATGCTAATGCACTAGAACTTGGAGCAGGAGGATCAACCAAAGAAAGCTCCCCATCAGACACAATTTCCAACACAGGCACAGCATTCTCTGTATTTGAAGTTTCTTCCGGCGACAACCGCTGTCTTTTTGCACTTTTATTAATCCACGCTAACATTTTAGAAATGCTAATTTGTGACGTGACTTGCTTTCCTTCTCTCGGGGGCGTGCCTGCTCTGTTCTATCACTCTACATAGCCACCCACTGGGTGGGAGTTGCACTGCATAAACACAACACACGTGCATCTAGGTATGTAAATTGTAAAGCATTAAAACATGGTTTTACTAACAGTTTTCAGTATGTTGTTACTTCGGCATTATTATTATTATTATTTTGAAACGTGTATTACTATTAAATCACGGTCAAATAGGTTAATTTTGACATAGTCGTTTCCACCACAGTATTTACATGGAGAAGATAAGCCCCGCCCCCTCTCCAGCACGTTCTGTTTGAATGACAGGAGTAAACAGCTGACAGCCGCTGTGAAACTCCAGCGGTTAGAGCGATGAGAATGTCCGTTCGGCACCTCATGACGCATCTACTGAGTACCGGGCGGCTGTATATATATATATATGGATGTATAATAAGAACGGCGGGAGAGTGTTGAGTACTGGCACGGTGCATGAGTACCGGAGTACCGCCAGCATGCCGGTACTGAGCAAGAAGTGCCGGTACTCCATGGGTCAGAACCAGAAGTGCCGGTACTGCGTACCGGTGAGTACCGGCCCAATTCCAGCACTGCTGTCTGCACGAAATCGGAAACCGGAAATCGGTTTTTGAAAGGACTCACTGGCTGCCTCACTTCATGGAGGAATGTCTCCCCGCTCCATGTGCACTCTGGCCCCGGTACATGTGTTGCCTGGAGACCCCCAGTATGGTTCTTAAAAAACTTTAAGTTTTTGAACTGGTCTCTGGAGGAATGTAAGTGGAGTTGTCAGGGTACCCGCATTATGAGGCACTATTTTCGGATATATTTTTGTCCATTTTCACCCCTTCCTCTGGTTCTTCCAAAAGTTAACATACTTTTTCTGAGTCTGGAGGAATGTAAGGGGAGTTGTCAGGGACTCTATTTTCGGGTACAATTTATCCATTTTCACCCTTTTCTATGGTTCTCCCAAAAGTTAACTTAGACTTTTTCTGACTCTGGAGGAATGTAAGGGGAGTTGTCAGGGACTCTACCCGCCTTATGGGACACTATTTTCGGATACTTTTTTTCCATTTTCACCCCTTTTCTATGGATTTCAAAAAAAGTTAACTCAGACTTTATTAAATTATTTTTTTTATATATGACTTATGTCTCGATATTTTGCTCGTGTTACCGCCCGTCACACCGAGAAGTTTAACCACACCTCGGAGCGCGTTATCTCTGCCATCTCCTCCCTGTGTGTGTGTGTTGCTGCATGTAGCAGCTGTGTGTGTGTGTAAAATGCCCCTCGCCCTCACAAGCAGGCGGGGGAGAGAGATCTCACGTCTCGATTTATACACACTAGGAGTTCGAGAGTAGGTCCATTCGATTCGTCTTGATCTGTAGATGTCATTTGAGGCATCGTTTGTCCATTTTGATGGTGGAAAATGCAGGGAAATGTGCCGTTCGGTATGTTTATAAAAGACTATACAGCTATCAAGCTTTTTGATCCTATCAAGCTTTTTGATCCTATCAAGCGACTCGTGTTCGAAACCAGCCTCGGCAGTGTGAATGAATTATGTTGAATTAAGAGATGGAGGATGGATCTGTAGTGTATTCAGTGGCGTTTTTATATGTACAAAAGTGGTGGGGCACACAAAACTTAGATGTCTATATATAAGCTTCTGAGGTTCATGGCTGGTGAGGCTCTGACTCTTCAGGTTTACAAATATTATATTTTGACCTAAATCAAAATATAATATTATTTTCAAAAGCTTTTTTTGTCTGATGCTTCAATTAATTTTAAACAGACAGTTCAACAAAAGGATACCCAAACAATTTAATTTTATCATTTAAATATTGAATTGTTCTCTCTTAGTAAGATCCCATTTTCATGGCGGTGGTAAAATTGCAGTCTTACCTTGACATGAAGATGAAGTCCATTTGCCTATCCTTCTGGACAAAAATCTCTATTACTTTTTTGTAAAAGTCCTCCTTATGTTCTTGTAGTTTCAAAAGTCTATCATAAATCTGATCTAATCAATAGATTTATGATTCGAAAATTATAAAAGTAGGGTAGACATGTGGATATTATCCGGCTGAACAAAACGTGCATTTATCTAACAGGTTTGTTTCCCACAGATCTTATTTGGAGCTATTTTCTAAAATCCTATGGAGAAATATCATTGCTTTTTTGTGGAGGGAAGCCATGCGCAGTTTATTTCCGGGTTGTAGGACGCCTCACTGCAGCTCTCTCTCCTCCTCTTCACACACCACACTTTTCGCGGCACACGTACTTACAGCCAATCAGCTCTGAATGATGTGAGATGACGTATGGTGGGGATGGCAGCTCTATGCCCCTATGGTCATTATTTTTTTGCCACACACATTAAATAGGACAATACTCTGAGCATGCGCAGTGTAGTTTTTACAGTCACCATTGACTTAAACAGGGAGAGGGAGGGGCAGGATCGGGTTTTGTCCCACATGGCTCTAAACAGCTCAATAGGCACACACTGTAGACACTAATTAGAAGAACACAGACTAAAACAGCAATGACACGAATCAGATGATTAAACATGATCTTAAAATATATTTTATATATTTTTTAATTTATTTTTTGCATTTTTTTGTAATCATTACTTTTAATACTTTCTGCTGACACTAGGTGGGGCTGTGCCACGTTGTTACTTTTACCACGTTGTTAAAGTGAAGCTGAAAGTGACGTCACTGTTAAGAAACGGAGGGAGAGAGATCTCTCGTCTCGATGTTCACATGCTAGGAGTCTCGGAGTAGGTCCATTGGCTTCGTCTTGGTCTGTAGATGTGATTTGATGTGTCGTTTGTACATTTTGATGGCGGAAAAGACAGGAAGATGTCCCGAATATACAGCTATAAGCTTGAGGCGACCGGGTGTCGCCCCTCGCTACGGGAGACCCGGGTTCGAAACTCCTGTCAGACTCTCCATATTATATAGCAGAACAAATACATTTATACAAAAACATTTAAGAAACATTATAATAATAATCATTGGGAACATTTAAGAACATTATACACATTAATTTCATCATATTAATCATATATCACACAATGGTGTGATGTGAAAAGCCATTGCTACGTTTTCAAACTTGTAAACACGCTAGGAGTCTGAAAGTGGTTTCATTAGCTTCGTATTGATTTGTAGATGTGATTTGATGTGTTTCACCAAAAGTTAGCATTCTAACGTAACATAAAGTCCCGCGACTGCTGTGTGCACCATGTCGACAGAGGTATCGCTGGAAAGCTCCGTCTCTCCTGCACAATCTCATCGGATCCAAATATGGTCATTTCCTTTGTATCAGCAACCAATCGTGAAAGCACAAAGGGGTCTTAAACCAAGAAACGAAATCTCATTGGCTGGTGTCAATTTATGACAACGTGATTCGTTCAGATGCGTCACGTGGTGTGCTAAAACACTTCCTGGTTAGCTTTCCGCTAGAAATTGAAATCTCAAAATGGTAAAAGAACGGCGAAAAAAACGTTCACAGAGAAGACGACAACAATTGTCACTTGCACGAAGCAAGGTTATACAAAAAACAAATGACCCCGAACATGAAATACCTTCACGGAGTGCGTCGATGCGCAAGCTGTCATCCAAAGAACAGGAGGGTTTAGCTAGCGCCTCACTGCAATCTTTAAAGGTCGTTTTCTCAAAATGAGTTTTTCCTCCTACTCTGAGTTCGAAATGTCAACTTCAGTAGCACGTACATACACCAAACCTTCCAGTTATATTCCTATCAATATTATGAAGGCTTTTACAGAAGGGTTTGTTCATATATCATTCATAGCCTGAATTATACAACATTGTATACCTAAAAACATGGTGAAAATGGATATTTTAGGGCTGTTGACAGTATTTTCTGATTTATGGAGTGATAAAAAGAGATATCCAATATCCCTTCTGTAAAAGCCTTAGATACTAATATGACTACAAAATAAAACAATAATTTTGAACCTGGCTTTATCCAAAGTTTAGATTTCGATTCCTGAAATGTGTTAAAATATCCATCCATCCATCCATCTTCTCCCGCTTATCCGTGGTCGGGTCGCGGGGGTAGCAGTTCCAGCAGAGAGCCCCAAACTTTCTTTTCCCTGGCGACATCAACCAGCTCTGACTGGGGGATCCCAAGGCGCTCCCAGGCCAGCGAAGAGATATAATCCCTCCACCTGGTCCTAGGTCTACCCCTTGGTCTCTTCCCAGCTGGACGTGCCTGGAACACCTCCCTAGGGAGGCGCCCAGGTGGCATCCTAACTAGGTGCCCGAACCACCTCAACTGGCTCCTTTCGACGCGAAGGAGGAGCGGCTCAACTCCGAGTCCCTCCCTGATGACCGAACTTCTCACCTTATCCCTAAGGGAGACACCAGCCACCCTGCGGAGAAAACCCATCTCGGCCGCTTGTATCCGCGATCTCGTTCTTTCGGTCATGACCCATCCTTCATGACCATAGGTGAGGGTAGGAACGAAAATGGCCCGGAAGACAGAGAGCTTTGCCTTCTGGCTCAGCTCCCTTTTCGTCACAACGGTGCGGTAAAGCGACTGCAGTACCGCTCCCACTGCTCCGATTCTCACGCTCCATTGTTCCCTCACTCGAGAACAAGACCCCGAGATACTTGAACTCCTTCACTTGGGGTAAGGACTCATTCCCTACTTGGAGTGGACAGTCCATCGGTTTCCTGCTGAGAACCATGGCCTCAGATTTGGAGGTGCTGATCCTCATCCCAGCCGCTTCACACTCGGTTGCGAACCGATCCAGTGAGTGCTGAAGGTCGCAGACCGATGAAGCCATTAGAACCACATCATATGCAAAAAGCAGTGGTGCAATCCTTAGTCCACCGAACTGCAGACCCCCTCCCCCATGACTACGCCTCGAAATCCGATCCATGTATATTACAAACAGGATTGGTGACAAAGCGCAGCCCTGGCGGAGGCCAACCCTCACCGGAAATGGGTCCGACTTACTGCCGAGGACCCGGACACAGCTCTCGCTTTGGGAGTACAGAGATTGGATGGCCCTGAGTAGAGACCCCCTCACCCCATACTCCCGCAGCACCTCCCACAGTAACTCCCTGGGAACTCGGTCATACGCCTTCTCCAAGTCTACAAAACACATGTAGACCGGATAAGCGTACTCCCAGGCCCCCTCCAGGATCCTTGCGAGAGTAAAAAGCTGATCCGTCGTTCCACGACCAGGACGGAATCCGCATTGTTCCTCCTCAATCTGAGGTTCGACAATCAGCCTGACCCTCCTTTCGAGTACCTTAGAGTAAACTTTCCCGGGGAGGCTGAGTAGTGTGATGCCTCTGTAATTGGCACACACCCTCTGATCCCCCTTTTTAAAAAGGGGAACCACCACCCCGGTCTACCACTCCTTCGGTACTGTTTCCGACTTCCACGCAACGTTGATGAGACGTGTCAACCATGACAGTCCCTCAACACCCAGAGCCTTCAGCATTTCCGGGCGGATCTCATCCACCCCCGGGGCTTTGCCACTGTGGAGTTGTTTGACGACCTCAGTGACCTCCCCCCGAGAGATTGGTGTTGATCCCCCGTCATACTCCAGCTCTGCCTCTAACATAGAGGGCGGAGTTATCGGGTTCAGGAGTTCCTCAAAGTGTTCCTTCCAACGCCCTAACACTCCATCAGTTGAGGTCAACAACGTCCCATCCTTACTGTACACAGCTTGGATGGTTCCCTGCTTCCCCCTCCTGAGGTGTCGGACAGTTTTCCAGAACAACTTTGGTGCCGCCCGAAAGTCCTTCTCCATGTCTTCTCCGAACTTCTCCCACACCCGCTGCTTTGCCTCGGCCACGGATGAGGCTGCTGCCCTTCGGGCCTGTCGGTACCTTGCAACTGCCTCGGGAGTCCCCCGGGATAACAAATCCCTGAAGGCCTCCTTCTTCAGTCGGACGGCTTCCCTGACCACCGGTGTCCACCAGGAGGTTCGAGGGTTACCGCCCCTTGAGGCACCTAGGACCTTGAGACCACAGCTCCCCGCCGCGGCTTCGGCAATAGAGGCTTTGAACACCGACAACTCTGGTTCAATGTCCCCAACCTCCACAGGAATGCCCGAAAAGCTCCGCCGGAGGTGTGAGTTGAAGGCCTCCTGAACTTGGGCCTCCTCCAGACGTTCCCAGTTCACCCGAACTACACGTTTGGGCTTACCAGGTCTATCCAGAGGCTTCCCCCGCCACTCGACCCAACTCACCACCAGATGGTGATCAGTTGACAACTCCCCCCTCTCTTTACCCGAGTGTCCAAAACATACGGCCTCAGGTCCGATGATACGATAACGAAATCGATCATGGACCTTCTGCCTAGGGTGCTCTGGTACCACGTACACTTATGAGCATCCTTATGTTCGAACATGGTGTTTGTTATGGCCAATCCATGACTAGCACAGAAGTCCAGTAACAAACCACCACTCCGGTTCAGATCAGGGGGGCCGTTCCTCCCAATCACGCCCCTCCAAGTGTCTCCATCATTGCCCACATGTGCGTTGAAGTCTCCCAGCAAGATTAAAGAGTCCCCTTCAGGAGCCCCATACAGGACTCTTTCCAGGGTCTCCAAGAAGGCCGTATACTCTGAACTGCTGTTGGGTGCATAAGCACACACAACAGTCAGAGTTTTCCCCCCCATAACCCGCAGGCGTAGGGAGGCGACCCTCTCGTCCACTGGGGTAAACTCCAACAACGAAGCACCTAACCGGGGACTTGTGAGTATCCCCACACCCGCCCGGCGCCTCACACCTTGAGCAACTCCGGAGAAGAATAGAGTCCAACCCCTATCCAGAAGTAAGGTTCCAGAGCCGACGCTGTGCGTAGAGGTGAGCCCAACCAGATCCAACTGGTAACGCTCCACCTCCCGCACAAGCTCCGGCTCCTTCCCCCCCAGAGAGGTGACGTTCCACGTCCCCAAAGCCAGCTTCTGTCGCCCGGGTCTGGTCCGTCGAGACCCTCCGCTTTCACTGCCACCCTTCTGGCAGCGCACCCGACCCCATCGATGTTTCCCGTAGGTGGTGGGCCCGCGGGACGGAGAAGCGGAGGTGTTGCCCACGTTGCCTTTTCGGGCTAGGCCCGGCCGGGCTCCGTGGCAAGCCCGGCCACCAGACGCTCGCCGACGAGTCCTCCTTCTGGGCCTGGCTCCAGAAGGGGACCCCGGGCTTCCTCCGGGCCGGGTATCCTCACTTCTTGTGTCGTCTTTCATGTGGTCTTTTGTTAAAATATGTGCATATTTAATGAGATAATGGATAATTTGCATATTTAAACATGCTATTTCAGAAAACTTGTAATACAAAAAACAATTGCCTTATTGTAAGTAATTAACTGGAGAAATGTATAGCTGATACCTTTAAGTTAAAAAAATTACCCTATTCACCTGGGGTGTCTCGCCTTAAGTATAAGTATTTTTTATAAACATTTAGGCTTAAATATAGGTTCCACAGGATATTTCGGCATGGCTGTGAATGTGCTAAAGGAGAAGGCAATAATGACTTTTACACCATCACTACATAGGTGAAGCAGCAAACAAATACAATTTCAGCTTTCTACGTGCTTTTGCCGCCATTCCACGCCCCAGAAAACGACTAAAGGGTGTTGGCACAAAAAGGCGCAAAAAAAAAAAAATACCAAAAAAATGCTGTAGGGGGGGGTCAGTGAGCAAAACTGTGTGAAAATCCAGGGAAGATCACACACCTAAAATTCACTTTGGGCACAATGTGAGGACTTTTTGGAAAATCACCAGATAGCATTTATACAACCTCAGGAGGGTGTTTCAGTTGAAACAAAGTGAGGACCGGGCAAAATGACCTCACTTCCCAAAAAAGACCTCAGTTTGTTGGTTAAAAACTCCCCCCGGTCCTCAGTAAGATAGAAGAACACACACACACATACATGCACACACACACACACACGCACGCACGCGCGAGAGAATCAAGCTGATCAGAATCAAGAATCAAAACCGACCTGACATAATCTGAAAGGCCTATTTTACTAAATAACATTTCCAAAACAGGTGTCAATTACATAACTGCTGCTTTATGAGAACTATCAAGTTTCTGTGTCCTCACCTTCTTGTTTGGGGCAGAATTGTCGTCACTGGCATATTGGAGGCGCTTAGGTGCCAGGACCCGACCCTTAACCTCAAGCTCCTCCGGACCATGTGGATTTACTTCCTACAAGTAACAGCAGTACCACCATTGCCTTGAGGGAATTTATTACTCAAAACAAACAACCCATTGGACTCAATGACGAACTATTGGTGTTCAAGGTCAATGTGACCTAATGTCCATCCCATTCTCATGAACGCCACATGTTATCAGGCACACCTGGAGGGAAATTAATTACATCTGGCACAAAGGACAGAAGGATGACATATTTACCACATATTCTTTGACCAGTGTGTCCAGGTCTTCATTGAGGTAGATGCTCAGACAGCTCAGCACACAATCACGCCTCACGTTGATGTCTGCACTCTGAAACAAACATTACATGATTCCATGCTGGTCAGTGTCAGAGACGCATGTGCTGAGGCCAGCCAAGCCACTGACATTTCCCTCCTTGACCATCCTGAACTCACCCCACTCAGTTAAAACTCACACAGGTCTGAGCCCGTTCACTACACAGTAATTTTGAAAGTGCCTATCCAAACCGTTAACAAAAGGAGCTTTCCCATATAGCTGAGTCAAACAAACCATATGTGTATTAGGTTAGACCAAAAAATACTTACATTATCCGTCTTTGCCATCACGGCTCTGATCTTTCTTCCTGCAGCTCCACCTTTGGTATGGAAAACTCTGATCAGGTCGTCGGTCAGGCGGTCCAGTTCTCCAAGGAATTTGGAGGTCAGAGGTACAGTCGTCAGTCACATAAACTCCAAGTTGATCTGTAAAAGACAACACAGACAGGACACAGACTTAAACAGGGGCAGCTGTAACTCAGTTGGTAGAGGGGTCATTCATAGACCGAAGGTCAGTGGTTCGAATCCCGGCTCTGACTGTCCACATGTCAAAGTGTCCTTGAGCAAGGCTAGCACACTGCACAGTTGGGTGCACAAAAGTGCTATTTAAGTGCAGACCATTTACCAGATGTATGACATTGAATACATGAGTTACTAAACTTCAGATTCACACTTACCTCACTGATGTCAAATAGTGCTGGCCATTTGTTTAGGAACTCTGGAATATTTGGCTCCTGGAGAATCTCCTGTCTCCTAAGCGAGAAGGTACGCTGCATCTTCTCCTTAATCACGGCCTTGTCCTTTTTTTTCTTTTTTACCTGAAATGGAATGAAACTTCATTGTCATTATACAGTACAGATTCTTGTAAAACGAGATTTGGTTAGAAACTCTCCGCAAGGGTACACAATACAATTGAGAAACAGATACAGATGGAGCGCTCCATTTCAGACGCCTACCCGTGCGTGCGGGTCCGTGATCGGCACGGGGTGGGCCCCTGCTGAAAAGGAAAACCCCCCGCAGGACTTAAAATGCCCCCTTGATAAATACATTTAATTATAATGAAACCAGCTGCAATGGATCATGGATCCACCAGGGGGAGCCGTGATTAAAAAGCTGCCACACTGGAACTCATGTGAAATAAACAGCTGATCTACAGGTATCTGATATAGCGGATATTTGTTAGGATCCATATGTCACGGATAGGATCATATTCTGTGCTAAATAAGAGACATGTAATCATTTACTAAACATCCCCATGTTTTCATTTAACAAAATAATGTTTAATTCACGTTGGCGTAAGTACAAAACCATCGCTATGTTTTTAGATCAGGAAATGCATCCAGGCTCAAACAAACGATTTTCAATCATCATCCTCACGATCATTTAATGTATCATATGTTCGCGAGTTGAAATGAATCCACTAAATTTAATCCACGTGAGTTTACAACAACAAAAATAATCGCTTTGTTTTTATATCACATCCGACCGGAGGAAAATGCAGCACGGCTCTCACTACCGATCATCCTAATCCCACGGGCAAACAATAATATGTACAATGTTAATAGTTAACTTTATTATTAGTGTCTAATATTACTGGGGATTTCGGAATGGTAGCCTACTGGATTTTGATTTATTGTATCGGCTTCATATCGCAATATATTCCCGAAGTCTGAAATGCAAAAATGTCCCACATTAGGGCAATTCACCCTACATTTAATCGTTCATACAAAATCATATTTCGTTTCTTTTTAACTAAATAAATGTGATTTAATCCACATAATTTACTGTGTTAATTGTTTTCTGTAGTATTGTGCACATTACTTCGCTGCTTGTTGCACCCCTGGTTAGAAGCTAAACTGCATTTCGTTGTCTCAGTACCTGCAATATGTGCAATAACAATAAAGTTGAATCTAATCTTGAGCAGGAACAAATGTATTTAGGCTACTTAGTACATATCTGACATAAACGATTAAACACATTTGTGCATTCTTTAAACCGAGTCAAGCCGAGTCCGGAGGTGGCGGCACATTAAAGTGTGCACCTGATTGTTTAACTTGAAGGTGCCTGATGACATTTAGTCATTCAAACAAAATCATATATATAATATAAAATATAATATATAATCATATTTCGTTTATTTTTAACGAAATAAATGTGGTTTAATCCACATCATTTAGGCCTACTGTGTTAATTGTTTACTGTAGTATTGTTTAACTTGAAGGTGCCTGATGTGAACATTTCCAGAAGAACTCTAGCTTGAATGGCCTTTGTATGTATACAGTAGGCCTACACATAGGCGGCGCGTGAGGCTCAGGTTTGGGAAGGCTAAATCACTTTTTTTTTCATCTTACGCTGCCCGCCTCCGGCATCTATAGAAAAGAGATCAACTCAGTGAAAGCACCGCCTGCTGACCGATCAGAGCTCAGTGTGCGGAGTTTAAATCTATCAAGTCATATTACAGGAAAAAGGAAATGCAGTTTAAACTGCCGTATGCAGAGAAGACGCCGACGTGTCGCACTTATCATTCATATCACACTGACATCACATCATCAATCAGATCATCGATCTCACATCGATATCACAATATTTCCTTATCTGAGTCAGCTTCTCGAGCCGTATCTGGCCGTGCAACACTTAGTTACATTGTCACATATACTGTATGCAGACGTATTATTTTAAGCAACACATTAAGTTGACGAAACACTCAACTCAAATGTAATAAAGTCAGATCCCCTCGTGTTTTAGATGGGGCAGTATCATAAAACTGTTGTACGCTTTCAAACACTCGGTAGTTTATTTTTTAACGAGTTGTTCTGTATTCTCCTTGCAGGTGCAACTATGTGGCTTGTATCCTGGATTATATGTTTAAGTCATCATGGATGTTTAAAGTTCATATTTGTCTAATATTAGTTTACTTTTCATTAATGAAGTATGATGTTGCGCTGTCAGTACACTTGTCCCCGTTTGTGATTGGTCAAATGTAGCTAACCCCGCCCCTTTCACGTGAACGCGTTCTCAGCTGGAGAGAGAAACCCTGGCTTGATTTACCGAGTTGATAACCAGCGCCGTAAGACCGTTTAGCGAGATCTCGTTTGTTAGGGTTAGTTAAGATAACTCAAGCATATCCAGGGTACGTTGAACTGGCTTCGTGGTACAGGACACAGGTGGCTGCATAGCAGCGCTAATGTCAAAGACATTATATTTTTATTTTACCAGGATGCAGTTACACAAATATTTGGGAAGGCTTAGCCTTCCCTAGCCTACAGCACCCGCCACCCCTGGGCCTAAAGTATAGCCCAACCATGTACACCTTCCTTTTTTCCCGTCCAAAGTTTGAATTGGATAAAGGTAATGGTTATTGATGGTGCTTTTATAGCCTATTGTATAATAACTGTGTGATTTATATTGCTTTTCAAATGCATATGGCCACCCATTTACACTGCTCTTCCCGTCAAGAATATTAATAGAACTTAGTTAGATCACTTTACATTTCTGCAAATTAATTTTTAATCACACACGTCTCCCCATCCCGAAAATGATAAATAAAATAAAAAGAGGAAACCATTTTCAAGTTCAGTTTTCAACGTTTTATTTAAAATAACTGACATAACTGTAGGCCTATCTGCTGCGGAAACCAGGACGAGCTATTTCGGGATCTGTTTTTCGGGGGCTCCTCAGTCTCTCATTTACCCAGCTCCTGATCTTATGCCACTGGTCAATGTTCAGATTTGGGAACCAATTGGAAACATAGGACTCAATCTTTTTCAACCTCTTGACGGGAAAAAAGGAAGGTGTAAATGGTTGAATGATGAATAAACAGTGAGGAGGGGTACAGTAGGAATACACTAGATATACACAGCAGCCCAGCCTGTGAGCAGTATGAACACCAATGAGCGCTCAGCTCGAGATACCAGCGAGTCGAGAGAGAGAATGATATCTGCATTTTATCTTTTGGTTTGATTAGGACACATCCTGGGGATTGTGTTTACAAACATTGACCAGACCGTTCACCAGCCCCCACCCCCCATGTTGCCTATGCTGTCCTGTGTTGCGAACTCTTTGTTTAAAACGAATTGGCCATCGGAATGTGTGGAGGAATTCTCCCAAGGGTCACATTCCACAGCTCTCCCCCCCCCCCCCCCCCCCCCCCCCCCCCCCCCCCCCCCACCCACCACTCCTGTGATCTCCCATCCCCCAGTCTGTAGGTTTGTGTTTGCATATTTCTATCCCGTAATTCATACTGGTCCTCTCACGCACATACATTCTCCTTACAGTATAATAATAATAATTCCTTACATTTATTATAGCGCTTTATCAATGACTCAAAGCGCTTTACATATACACACATTACACATATATGATACATGCAATGGTCAGATACTGTGGACAATACCCACAGGAGCAAGTTCAGGTGTAGTGTCTTGCCCAAGGACACACCGGCTTTACAGACGCAGCAGCGGCGGGTTTCACCCCTTGATCTGATGATCATTGCACAGCGCACTGCGCCACACCGTCCATCTTCACGCCTCGAAGACATCGAGGCGCTTTTACAGGTACACATTGGTATTATACATGTACTGTGGACAATACCCACAGGAGCAAATCCGGGTGAAGTGTATACATACATAGGCTATATGAGTCCGTGTATCTACGGACCATTTGTTTTTCTTTATTAAAAAAGTAAACGGAAGAGCGTCTGAGAGGCGTTTTTGCCCTTTTGCTTTTTACCTTACTAAATGGTCTAATGGTCAGTGGAGCGAGGGGGGAGGCCTGCGAAACTCGCGGAAGTGATTTCAAAACAAAAAGCACTCGTTTGCTTGGAACAAAGAAAACGGCCAAGACATACATTGAGTCCAGAAAATGAATGTTATTAAGGGCTGTAAATATAATAAGCCTGTGTCTAAAATTGACAACAGGCTTATTATATTTACAGCCCTTAAGATACACTTTTGTGTTTAACAGCTGACCACTACCATGACATACTTTGTTTTAGTAGATTTCGCATGAGAGCAAAATGTATAAATATGAGCATTACATTATATGAATATGAGAACAAAATGCATGAATGTGTGAGCGACAATATATGAATGTGTGCATTGAAATATGATAATATGAGAGCAAAATGTATGTATATGTGAGTGTAAATATATATGTGTGTGAGAGTGAAAATGTATGTATGTAAAAGGAGAATATATGTGTGTAAGAAAATATGCTGCATTTTGAATGTCCGATAGTCCACCATTTCCACCGGAAATATCAAACATTTAATAAAAGTGAAAAACAATGAACAAGACTTAACGTATTCATCATAATTCATTATATTTATTTCGTTTGGATGTAGGATTTTTGACTTTGTTTAGAGCAGTGATCTTCTACTATATGAACATTTTGGACCCAAAATCACAAAAAAAAACGTAAAAACAGATTTTGAAAATGATATTATTTTTCATAGGTAACACAAACATACACAACGAAACCATTTAAAAGCTGGAAATATATACATGGGATGTCACTATGATAATGTGAAAGTTTGATTGAGGTAGCATGGGATTTCATTCTGATAAGGCAAAAGTGTTATTATAAATATAATACAAATATATATATACACATTATGTACAAAAATCAGTTTTTTCTGTCTTTATCTGTGCCGCGCTTCAAAGCGGTTTCTGTCAACTACGACACAGAGGGCAACATCACAGATTCCTCCTCCTCCATGTCAAAAAACAAGCTTAAAGCTTGACTCACGTTCAGAGTTCTCTTCATCATAGTTGAATCTTCAAAACTCTAAATCTATCTAACTATATCTAAATTCTCAATGTTTGTCTGTCACTTTACTTCAATCGCAGTCTCCCGCCGTCTCTCTTCGTCTAGTTTTGTATCACTCCGTTTACCTGATTACCTCACCCCCTCCCTCCCTGGTAAATACATCCTGTTGAGCAGAATCTACAGTTTCCAGTATTTTTCGTTTCGTAAAATGATCAAATACGGTGAAGATATTAAAATATGTGCTTCCATTATTCATACTTCTGAAATATATCTGTATTAACTTTATATCATCGTATGTCCGTGTTTATTGGGTCTTTTTGCATGAAACAAAGACTGGCATATCGTTTCAAGCCAGTACTTTCGACAGAAATACACATATACATCCTGTTGAGCAGGATCTACAGTTTCCAGTATTTTCCGTTTCGTAAAATGATAAAATACGGCGAAGATATTCAAATATGTGCTTCCATTTTTCATACTTTTGAAATGTATTAACTTTATATCATCGTATCTCCGTGTTTACTGGGTCTTTTTGCATGAAACAAAGACTGGGATATAGTTTCAAGCCAGTACTTTCGACAGAAACACACGGCAATGTTGTCCGGACTGTTGTTTTTATGCGGCACAGGTCATGTGATCTGATCACGCCGGCGTGACGGTCGACTCCAAAGGGTTAATATTAAATACATATAAGTATTTTTACAACTTGTATTTAGAAATACTGTATATAGAAATTACAGTTCTGAATTGGTTTGAATCGTACTTAAAGGACAGAAACAACTTTGTTTCTATAGGTAAATACACATCTGAGTTGACAAATATGACATGTGGGGTTCCTCAAGGCTCCATCTTGGGGCCTCTTCTCTTTAACATCTACATGCTACCACTGGCTCAGATAATGAAGAACAACAAAATAAGTTACCATAGCTATGCAGATGACACACACATTTACGTAACAATTTCACCAGGAGACTATGCTCCAATTCAAACACTGAGTAAGTGCATTGAACAAATCAATGACTGGATGTGTCAGAACTTTCTCCAATTAAACAAAGATAAAACTGAGGTAATGGTTTTTGGAGCCAAGGCAGAACGTATAAAAGTTAGCGCTGAGCTTCAGTGTGCAATGTTCAAAACAACAGATAAAGCCAGAAATCTAGGTGTAGTCATGGACTCTGACCTGAGTTTCAACAGTCACATTAAAACTGTTACTAAATCAGCCTACTATCACCTAAAGAATATATCTAGGATTAAAAGACTAATGTCACAGCAGGATTTGGAAATACTTGTCCATGCTTTTATCTTCAGTAGACTCGACTACTGCAATGGTGTCTTCACAGGTCTCACTAAAAAATCTATTAGGAAGCTGCAGCTAATTCAGAACGCTGCTGCTCGAGTCCTCACTAACACTAAGAAAGTGGATCACATCACTCCAGTTCTGAAGTCTTTACACTGGCTTCCTGTGTGTCAAAGAATAGATTTCAAAATACTGCTGCTGGTTTATAAAGCACTGAATGGTTTAGGCCCAAAATACATTTCTGACCTCCTGCTAAATTATGAACCATCCAGATCTCTTCGGTCTTCAGGGACTGGTCAGCTTTCTGTCCCCAGAGTCAGAACTAAACATGGTAAAGCAGCGTTCAGTTATTATGCTCCAAATATCTGGAACAAACTCCCAGAAACCTGCAGGTCCGCTGCAACTCTGACTACTTTTAAATCCAGGCTGAAGACTTTTCTTTTTGTCGCTGCTTTTAATTGAACTATTCATATCTTAGACTGCACTGTAACTTTTATCCATGTACTTTTTTCTTTTAATGTTTAATTGACAGCACTGTAACTTTTATCCATGTATTTTTTCTTTTAATGTTTATTTTATTAGCTTTTCTTTTTAATGACTGATTTTAAATGCCATTTTCTTAATCTCTTTCATTTTTTTTGTAAAGCACTTTGAATTGCCTTGTGTTGAAAAGTGCTATATAAATAAACTTGCCTTGCCTTGCCTTGCCTTGTTGTAATTATTGATGCATAAATGTGTTCATCCATTCAATGTGGCATCTGCTATAATGGGGTTAATGTATGATATTACTTAATAATACAATACATTATAATATATGATATGATAATTATATTTTAGTTTTATTCATTTCTTATTTCATAGTTTCTCATTATTATTATTTGTATCGCTCATCTTATTTTTGATTTTATTAATCTGTGTGAATCTGTGCTGTCCTGTTTTTCACTCTCACCCTGTTGCTGTTTGAACTACTGAATTTCCCCACGGGATTAATAAAGGTCCATCTTATCTTATCTTAATGTATAAATTGATTTACTTCAATCTACTGTACTGTGTAAAAACACCCCAACAATATTACAAAAAATATACTGCATAAAGCAAACTATATACTTTATTTGATCTAAAATATTGATGTTTTTTCATTATAGTAGCTTGTGAAAACCATACAGTAACAAATAAGTGATTAAATGCTACAGTATTCAACAAACACAACTGCAGAGCTGCAAACTTTGCAAACAGACTAAGTTCATCAACACCCAGTTGTCTTTGTGTATTTTGTGAATGAAGCGCCATCTCATGGTTAAATCCTGTAATTGAACAAATGGGGAAATTTGGCAACACCCCCAGCCACTGGCATCCGCTGGGCTTTTGACTGGGACACACCCATCTGAGTCTGATCTGGAGTGCTCCATCTGTATATCTAAACACGCCTTTTCTCCTCCTTAACTCTTTCATGACTTTTCATTTAACACATTCTAAACGCTGTAATCAATACTCCAAAAAATACAGGAAATACTTCAGAGCAATTTGGTTTCCAGTCGTTCCGAATGTTGTGACATGCTACCCACATCTGTAAACGATAACGTACTCAAATAAACTGTACCTTAATTTAATATCCAACAATAATAATATCTCAACGTTTATAGTTGTAGTGTTGAAATCAGTAGGTTTCGGTGTGCAACATCATATCATATCGCTGCTAAATTCACCTCTATAGGAAATGGTATATTAGCCTCATGCTAAATGCTAACCGGAGATGAAGGATTTTCAGAATAAAAGCTTAACAACTAGTTGTGCACAAGAACTTCTGGTTTTTCAGTATAAAACAGCATTTAAACTAAAGGTACATTTAAGGTACATTATGCCATCAAAACATTGATTTTAATTTCTAACAACCCTCAATAACTAATAAGCACATTTTGAAGACTACATATGATATATCAACCCAGTCTCATGGCATTTCGTGTTCATCAACACGATTTTTAATCTATTGATTCGTGTTCACCAACACGATTTTCCCCTTTTTTTCGTGTTGTACAACACGATTTTAAAAGCAATGTATTTCTACTGGTAATGACGTTTTCGTTTGTGTCGGCTGCCCTTAAAGGCAATGTGAGCGTCCATTCTCATTGGATAACGGAGAATTGTACACCCGGAAGTAAGTATTCCCCTTACTGTCGATTGATTTTACAGTGATATCTGCACTACTCATCGACTAAAAAACACCAGATTATCCTTGTTAATTACACAACATTGATTGGTTTAAATTGTGTGCAATGCTTTTGTATTTTTCCCCTTCGATTCGGAGAAACAAATATTTTTTCGGAGTAAAGAATGGCAGAAGACACTACACTACCCAGAATCCCCAGCTATCGTTTGGACTACACCATGTGCTCTGTTTGACAAACCCCGTGATAGTCCTCAAGCTCTGTGATTGGAGAGTGTGCTCCGAGGGTTACGCCGAGCCTCGAACAGCACTTGAAATGGGATGGAACCACGGCAGACTGTCCAAAACTGGATTTGAACGGGTCCACCGCGTCCCCCCCTCCCCCACCCCGTCCCCAGAACTACACATGCTGGCTATTCTGTTTCGCAACATGTTCTTTATCTATGGCACGTCTCTACTGGGAGTTGTAGTTTTAAAAGACGTTTTCGTATTTCCCATAATAAGAAGTTGCCAGTATTAAACTGTGTACATCCCTGGAGGTTTAGGGGGTAGGAAACACTCAAATGTAAAACATATAATTAATAAATGGGTGAAAATTGCTTGTGCCCATAATGGGCAGCATTAATATATATACACACATGCCAGCTAAGGTCAGAAGAGCTTTATTTAACAGCTGGTCTTATGTTTGTGACCCCTGTTGTTAATTGATTACATTACATTACATTAATTGATAAGCCTGAAACATGCACTTGTCAAGGTTCAGAGGCACATTTTGCAAATATGGCAGTAGCCATCGATCAGCTTAAGATATACTTTATTGATCCCAAGTTGGAACATTTGCGTTACATCAGCCTGTGTAACAGTTGTATGCAGTGGTGTTTATTTGTAAATCATTTAGTATAATCACACAAATTCTGTGTTTTATATTTAACAATTCTGTGTTCTTTATTTATTGATTGTTTAATACCTGACAAGGTCGGAGATGAAATATCTACATACATCTTATAAGAGTGTAATACATTATGTATAATATCAGTTAAAATGAGTGCTTCAACATAGTTAACATTGCTGGAGGTATGCACAAATATTGATAGATGTCTTGTAATGCACTATTGCAGGAACCTGCGACCCAAGTTTTTCATTCCATGCATAACTACACCATAGTTGTGTGGGCCTATATCATGGGTCGGCAACAGGCGGCCCGCGGGCCATTGTTGGCCCGCCAGCAATAATATTTGGCCCGTAATTTTGAGAATCACTAATAAAATATTATTTTGAGATTTTTTATTTTTTTACAACATAAAAGCCGCTGATTGATCGGCCGCCGGTCACTATCGGCCGATATTCACTATTAATAGTTTGACTTTCGACTGATTTCGATAGAGCGGGTCACATATGGCAAATTGGGGGGAACCAGGTCAATTAAAGTACTTATTTAACTATATATTAAATACATTGAGTTTGAGTAAAATACTTGGTTACTGATTAATTTAGGTTATAATATATTAAATTGATTTATTTTGTCCTTTGGTATTTTTTAAAGGTTTTCAGCCTGAAAGAATATAATGTGTCCTTGAAAAGTTTAAATAAAGAGAAGGAAAAAGGATTCCAGTTGTCCATGCGTCCTCTGTTGCCCCTCAAGCCCCTCAAATGTGCAAACACTCAAATAAATGCCAAAAACCCAGAGAACTTGACAATACTTATCAGAATAAAATGTTAAATAACACTGCTACCTAGTTAATAACTCTACTTTACTCAGTGGAGGCTCGTCCATTGAGGAAAGGGAGGACCATCCTCCCTAAAATTTCAGAGAAAAATAAACTTTGAAGAGAACAATAAATACACCTCAATTTAAAAGATAAGTCTGTTAAAATACAGATAATAGCCCTGACTTTGGGACTGAAATGGGGCTAGAGAGGACGACATTTTTGAAAGTACAAGCCAGAGAATTAATCTATTTGTTTTTTCCACATTTGTTTTCACAGTGAGGAAGGCGATGATGAAATGGCTTCTGGATCACAGCCATCAACGTCTGCGTCCAAGCTACGACGTCATTCAGAGCCAGCCACACCTAAGATACGACACCGGGCATCTACCAGCAGTAACTCAGCCTGCCCCTGCATCTTCTGATGAAGATGCACCATTCGAGCCGCCGTGCAAAAGAAAAGGAAATGGAAAAGCATCCAAAAAAGCTGTAGCACCCAGGAAGCGTGGCCGAGGTGGGTCGGCCTCTACCAGAACGACAGAGGAAGAACCCAGGTGGCACAGCAGAGAGGAGAATAACATATGTCCAGAGCCATTGAGGTTCATGCTAGCCAGGATCCCAGGGCCTACGTTTGACACCACAGCATTATGGTCTCCCCTCTCCCTCTTCAGACTATTTTTTGGCAATACCGTGATTAATACACTAATTGCAAACACAAACGCAAACGCCCTGAAGAGATTGCAGGCAGGGAAGAAGATGGTTTGGAAAGTGCTCACTCAGGAAGAGTTTTTTATTTTCCTGGGCATTATCATTTTCTCAGGCCTAGTTCACGTGCACCAGCGAACAGACTACTGGAAGACTGCATGGCCATATAACTTCAGCTTCCCAGCTGATAAAATGTCCCGGAATCGCTTCGAATGCATCCTTTGGTCGTTGTACATGAGCAACCCTGAAGAAGATGAGGAAAATGATCGCAAAAGAAGCACTGCAGAGTACGACAGACTTTTCAAGGTCAAGCCCCTGTACACTGAAATCACTGCTGCCTGCAAAGCACATTTCCAGCCATATCAAAACATTTCCATTGATGAAAGGATGGTCGCCTCCAAAGCCCGCAGCAGCATGAAGTAGTACATGAAGGACAAGCCAACAAAGTGGGGATTCAAACTGTTTGTGCTGGCGGATTCCTCAACAGCATACACGTGGAATTTATTTGTGTATGCGGGGAAGAGTGAGTTCATCCAAGGCCAGGGACTCAGCTACTCCTCCGTGATTGATCTCCTGCCTTTCCCTGTGCTCGGTGCGGGCTACACACTCTTTGTGGACAATTTTTACACCAGCCCTGCCCTATTTGGGGATTTGTCAACAAAAAACATTGGCTGTTGTGGGACCATTCGAAGAAATCGAGTTGGTTTTCCACAGACTGTGTTGAACGACCTTCCGAAAAAGGCTGCAAGGGGAGATCTGCGTTGGATAAGGAGAAGCAAGCTCCTGTTTGTAAAGTGGATGGACAGCCGTGAAGTGTCCATGTGCTCCACCGTGCACATGGCCTTCAGTGGAAAGACTGTCAGGCGGAATGTGAAAGAGCGTGGTGTGTGGCAAACCAAGAATGTTCCCGTTCCTGACGCTGTGGTGGACTACAACCAAAGCATGGGCGGTGTGGATGTGTCCGACGCTTTGATTGGATACTACAGCGTTCATCACAAAACGATGAAATTGTACGAGACATTTTTTTACCATTTTATGGACATTTCCGTGGTGAACAGCTTCATTCTCCACAAGGAGCTGCACAAGAGGAGGGGTGATCCCGCCGGGGCAAAGCCACTTACACAGAAGTCCTTCAGGGAGCAGCTTGCTAAAGAACTGGTTGAGTTTTCTGGAGTCCCTGCAGCAGCAACACCCCGCCCACCACCTCCTCCTCCATCACTCACATGCATGCCCGAGTATTATGGGGAAGATGCCACCAAGGTCAGGAGGTACTGCAGGAGGTGCTCTGATGCTGGCAACAGAAGGGTGAAGACACCTGTGTACTGCAGGAAGTGTCAGGTCCCTCTGTGCTTCAATACCAAAAAGAACTGTTACACGGCATGGCATGACTTACTGGAATACTGTAACATTCAGGGTTTGTAAGTTGTTGTTTTTTTTACCCAAAAAATGCTTGTATAGTGTGTTGCTAATTTTTTTTTAAATAAATCTGCTCCAGTTGGAGTCAAATGTTTCCTATGTTTCCTAATTTGTATTGTGCAAGTAACATGCATCTCATGCAAAGAGGGAACTTCCCACACACTCCACACACTTATTTTATTTTTTTACAATTTAAAAAAAAAAAAAAATTGTATGGAATGAATACCTATAGTGATAATTAAATGTTATACAATGATTTTTACAGTCTGGTACCTGAAAAAGGTTAAATGGCACTGATGGAACCAAATGTACCCAAATGTGCCCAAAGCTTAGTCCGCTTGGACTTTTTTTTGCGAAATCTCTCTAAAAAGGTCAAATTTATCTTGTTTTGCCTCAATCTTGATACAGGGTACTTATTATATGTTATACTTTGTAATCCTAAAGCTTTTAGGCTACTAACCCATCATTCAAGGGTGGTTATAACTATAAGTAATAGGTTTTATTTGGGCGGAGACAAGAATTTACACTTTTTGACTATGTTCCATCTGGATTTACTCTGACACTGAAACATCTTTATTAATTCTGACACTTCTACATCCAACTCACAGATGTGACCTTGCTTTGATAAAAGAAATTATTCATATAACGGTTTTAGAAGTTATGTTATAGTCCTTTGTTTTGGGCATGTCATTTTCGAGCCTGAAACCTGAAAAACAGGCTTGGAGCTTAAGAGGTTAATGCTGGTCAATAAGGAATAAAACAAAATACTCTATCGTACCATATTGAATTATATCATTATTTTGAATCGCATCGTATCGCCCCGAATCGCATAATATTGAATCAAATCGTATCGAACTGTATGGCAACAGGGGTGAATCATATCGCATCGCCCGGTGCTTCAAATGTATCGTCAATGTATCGTAAAGCTGGGCAACGCTACAATAACGATGGAGTGCGAGTGGTGGATCGGACTAGGACGGTGTGTCGGCGTTGTTAGACAGTGGTGCGGTATGCTAATGGTAACACAAGCCAAACATGCTAAATCATATCAGAAGGCATCACCCAGATATGCCAATCACCGGAGCCCGGCAAAAGACAACAGCAGTTCAACAGCTTATCCCCGCTGTTTTTAAGAAGCCAATAGACATGAAAGCCGTGAGACCAAAATAAATAACGGAAGCATTTGGCATATGTTTTTCAACGACTTTGCGCTCTTGAAACACTTTCTTATTATTTATGATTTAATATTTTCAAGTAATTCTTTTTAGTTTTACAGCTTGAAGAAACCTTTTTGTTTGACATCAGCCATTATAGATAATATGGCCATCTGAGTGTGTGTGGTACTGTTTGTGGTTTGTTTTTAACTCTTTAATGCAGTTAATTATTCAAAATGTCAGAGTTCCTTATTTTTAAACTGAAACTTGCACTACTGTTCAAAAATAAATAACAACAAACCTGGAGTTATGCATTTGGGACTTTTTTTTGCTTTGTCTTGTTGTACCGAATCCGTACCGAACCGTGACCCCCAAACCGAGGTACGAACCGAACCGTGAATTCTGTGAACCGTTACACCCCTAAAATAAATGCATTAATATTAATGTGGGGGAAACTTCTGAAGCAATTGGAGTCAGGACTCAAAGAGAGACACGAGGAGAGCTGGAGCTTTCATGGCAAACACTAACGGTTTATTTGGAGCTTCGGCCGGAGACTTCATAAGACATGTCACGGGCCACGATCTGACCACACGGTTGAGATGCCACAATCAATTCTGAAGAACTCTACCCCAGACCCGTGTGTTTAGCTAGTTCAGAGAGAATAATCAACATGCTGCATAACAAGATAGAATGATAACACCTCCATCAGCTGACGCCGACAGGCAGGAACAGGTCGGTTAAATGGATTCCTTGCATCTCCACTTGCGTTGTTTCCCTGCGACTAGTCCCTCCCACCAGGGAAGCATGGAGGGACGCAAGGAAACCACGAGAAGCAGGGAAATTAGTTTTAAGAGCAATGGGACGTCCTTTCCTCCGGAGCGTCACGTGAAGCGACGTCCGTTTGTGATGACGCTGCACAGCTGATCGTCTGACAGCAGCTCTGTCCCCGTTGTTTCCACACACACCCCCGCCTCTGTTAGTGCACATTTACTGACATAAACATTTGTATCATCTGTTGTAGACCCAAATACATTAAAGAAAATAAGAACTGATTCTCAAAAAAGATGAACGCCAGTCTTAAAATGTATAAACGAACAATAGTTGGATTAATATTGATTAGAGTGCACAAAAGAAATAAAATAATTCAGAGAAGAAAAACAGATATGTTATCTATCAAAACCCAGTTAGATTAACATTCATTGGATTGCACACTTTGTTTGTTTGTGTGGAGCAAATTAACATTTTAAATAGGACTTAATGACTGCGGTTTGGCAGCTAAATTAAAAGCTAATCAGGTCAGTGACAAACTACCAGCTGAAACCCATGAAGGTAATTTAGGAAGAAGGTACCAATATACATGTTGGATAGAAAGAGGTTTAACCTTTCCAAACACAAAATGTCTGATGCCATGGCGTGCATTGCAGTAGGCCTTGATGTATACAGTATAATGCAGGAGCAGTCCAGGCGCCGTCGGGCACGACTACAACTGGCCAGAGCCGTATAATAGAAGAGTTATGACATCTCCGTTCACTCCAATGGACCACTTTTTTACAGCAATGGCGGATCGTGGAGCCTCTCATTAGTTCCCCGGAAGTTAGCGCCAAGGCTAGCAGAGCGGTAGAGTTGCAGCATAATAACCGTTCGTGACGGACTTTTAAAGGTAAGAAGAAGTTTAAAGATTTATATTGCGGATATTATCAGTACATCTGATTCAATTGAACATGTGTATTAAAGGATGTCAGTGGATTATCCCTAAATCAGTAGATTTAGGGAACGTTTACAGATAACCAGTGCTTGAATTGGAATGAAAAAGGTGCCAGTACTCTAAAATCAGCAACTTTTTCAAGTCAATTTTATATATACAGCCCACAAACAAGAATTTGGCTACTATAATGCTGGTGGGTTTGTCTCTTTACTACTGTATATTTTAGAAAGGTTCACTGTACTTAACATTTTTTATGATAGGCAGCGGATATGGCTAAAGCTCAGTAAGGTCAATATTAACTGAAAATATAGCAATCAAAGTCTAGATCTTCTGCTGAAGACACATGAAGCAGAGACCTTTCAGGTGAGAGCCCCTCTGGTGGTGTTCAACATTAATGACAAGGAAACAAAGCTCTGGTCAGAAGCATTTTTTATAAAAAGCTTTAACAAAATTAAGTATTTCTGTACATTTTGAATGCAATCTAACTTTCCAACTCAGAAAACGAAAAACGAAAAAGTGCCAAAAGTCTTCTCACATGGCTCAGCTGCTTTGCAATATACTTCACCACTGAAGAATACAAATATGTATAAAGTAAACTATGATGCAATCTAACTTTCCAAATCAGAAAAATGATAAAGAGCATGAACAAAGAACATGTAAAAACAAATGCAAAATTTGCACAATCTAAAATGAGAAACTGTAACTGCAAGTAACAAAGTCTGAGCCATGGTAAAGAGTTACATTGAACACCAAGCTGATCAGATAACTCCCTGGTTGGTCTGAAGTCCTTCTATCTCCAGGATCTTTACAAATCGGCACATTATGCCAAAAGTCTTCTCACTGGGTGAGCTGCTTTGCAATATACTTCACATTGTTAGAAAAGGCTCCAGAAGGCCTTGGGGACATCAGTATCAGGGGCTGGAGCTGGACAGGCTCTTTCATTAGCACTTCTCCTTCCCTTTGCCAGCCAGGACCTCACATACTGTTCCGGATTGAACTGTCCTAGTGATGGTCCATTACATTTAATGAAAACCAGGCTGGACAGTCGGCTGACAGAGAGAGCATTCCTTTTTGCAGTAAGGATATCGTTCATGCAGCTGAATGCCCGCTCACACTCACTAGTGGAGACAGCGATGGTTCGGACTGCTTTCAGTAGAGGCTCCATGGCAGCAGGTGTACGGGATGCCCTGGTTTCCTTGTATTCGCGAAAGCCCTGAACAGTCTCTCTTCTGTCCACTTTCAGCACTTCGCACAAACGTAGCACCTCTACGTCCCCATACTGTACGTCTAACTCCTCTTCAGGCCAACTTCCAGGATGGAAAACTTTCATGTCCTGGATTAGCTGATTGTCCCGGGCCTCCCGGCCATGTAATGGGATTTCTCTTGTGCTGACATGAGAGGAGGTTGTGGAAGTCATTCTGTGTCTCAGATTCTCTACCATACTGCGGAAAAACTGACCTAAAAAGTCCTCGTTAAAATCTCTTCCAAGACACTCCATTAACGCCTTTGTGATGTCATCAGCCGTTGTTCCATCCAACTCGATCAGCTCCCAAAAAAACGTTTCGGGCTCAGCATCAGCTAATGCTGAGCGTAGACACACAACAAGCACCGTTTTACCACTAATAGTGGTAGATTCATCGACCAAAACACAGAGTTTTCTTTGGTTTTCTGTAATGTCTTTTGCCATTTTTTTCTTCAGCTCATGAGCTATGTGGTCGATGATTTCGCCACAGGTTTTATTGGAGTGCAAAACCCTGCCCACGTTCAGCCCATTCAGTTTCTGTACATTCAAATCAATTGGCATGTCTGTGAATGGCCGGCTATGTTTGCCAATTTTATATGCCGTTCGAAAAACTCTGATAGTGGTGTCTAATTCAGATTTATGCATAGACTGCACTTGATGTTGAATAGTTTCACGTGAAGCAGATGTAAGGATGTCAGCAGCTTTTACATGGGCTTGTGATTCTTTATGTTCTTTGATTTTTTTTCTCAGGCTAGCTTGTTGTTTGCCCTTGTCAACACCGAAATGAGACACTGCACACTCACCCCATTCAGGTGACAGTTTCAGTCCTTTTCCAGTGTGTATTCCCAAAGATTTGACATCTCTGCATATCCGACATCCTAGCTTCTTATCTTTAAGAAGGAGCCATGCATTGGTCTTGCAAAAATATTGCACCTGGTCCGTTGTCCAGCAGTCAGGTGCATCGCTTTGCCCGGTGTTGGTGGTGGCAGTTGCGCCAGCAGCAGCTAACGTTAGAGGCTCTGGAGGAGGCGGCGGAGCTAGTGCTAATGCTAATGCACTAGAACTTGGAGCAGGAGGATCAACCAAAGAAAGCTCCCCATCAGACACAATTTCCAACACAGGCACAGCATTCTCTGTATTTGAAGTTTCTTCCGGCGACAACCGCTGTCTTTTTGCACTTTTATTAATCCACGCTAACATTTTAGAAATGCTAATTTGTGACGTGACTTGCTTTCCTTCTCTCGGGGGCGTGCCTGCTCTGTTCTATCACTCTACATAGCCACCCACTGGGTGGGAGTTGCACTGCATAAACACAACACACGTGCATCTAGGTATGTAAATTGTAAAGCATTAAAACATGGTTTTACTAACAGTTTTCAGTATGTTGTTACTTCGGCATTATTATTATTATTATTTTGAAACGTGTATTACTATTAAATCACGGTCAAATAGGTTAATTTTGACATAGTCGTTTCCACCACAGTATTTACATGGAGAAGATAAGCCCCGCCCCCTCTCCAGCACGTTCTGTTTGAATGACAGGAGTAAACAGCTGACAGCCGCTGTGAAACTCCAGCGGTTAGAGCGATGAGAATGTCCGTTCGGCACCTCATGACGCATCTACTGAGTACCGGGCGGCTGTATATATATATATATGGATGTATAATAAGAACGGCGGGAGAGTGTTGAGTACTGGCACGGTGCATGAGTACCGGAGTACCGCCAGCATGCCGGTACTGAGCAAGAAGTGCCGGTACTCCATGGGTCAGAACCAGAAGTGCCGGTACTCTGCGTACCGGTGAGTACCGGCCCAATTCCAGCACTGCTGGAGCACTGCTACAACTTGCTTCGGTATCCTAGCTTGATCTGTTATCTGAGATAACAGATCAAGCTAGGATACCGAAGCAAGTTAGCAACAGACGTTGAACAACCTTTTAATTGTAAATTCCGTTCTCTTAATGTCATTTGGTCCAACGTTGTTGAATTAGAGAAGAGGGGCTTCTAAACGGGATTGTATGCGGGGGTGGAGGGAGTTAAATATTAGATAAATATAACTTTGGTGCGTGTAAGAGTGAGTGTTTTTAGCAGAGCCATATTGTGTCCTTGTGATTATGTTGATTATTACCTGCCTGTATAATGTTGCAGCTCAGCTGATTTTGGATTGATGGCAAAGGGAGAGGGACTTAAGTGAGTGTGAAAACACAAGGTAAGTTTAATACTACTGTTTTATATAAGTAAGCATACTAAACATGTATTCTATCACTGTATTATATAAGTAATCTTGTTAGTAACCTACTGTATGGCAGGTGGAGGGGCAGTGATGTTACAGGTGGAGGAGGAAAACTGCAAACTCACAAGACAGAGAAATCAAAGTTTGTTCTCCAGAGAAGAGGTTGATTTCACTTCAATTTTTTATTTCATATTTTCTAAAGATGTGGAAATGTCAACAAAAAAACACGTGAGAGCTGTAACCAAGACAACTGTAACAACAGGAGTAGAGAGCCACCAAGGTTTTTCAAGTCCCTCTCTTACTCCATTTTGCCAACCCAAACTTCCAGGTACATGACGGGACACCTTGCTTGTTTTTGTTGTTTGCTCTCCTCTGGCTGGGTGCTGGCAGGTGGAGGGCAGTGATGTTGGCAGGTGGAGGGGCAGTGATGTTACGGGTGGAGGGGCAGTGATGTTAGCTGGGTGCTGGCAGGTGGAAGAGCAATGTTTAGTCCAAATATTTCCATTGCAACGGCTAATGGAAATGATTGCAGCTGTGGATCTGTTTGGGGGTTGCTGGATGTGGTAGCTTGGCTGCTGTTGTTCCTTTTCACCTTTTTGGATTGGCTCTTGCTTCCAAAATGGCCATCTTTTAATTTAATTTTTTTTCTGTCATTTCTGATTTGTTTTGCCTCAATTCTCAGCCTCAGCCGTATAAATCTTTTTACGAGTTTTTGTTGTACTCCACAGCATGACGGAAGCCTGCTGGAGAGGGCCTGAGCTTCTTTCTCCAAGACACCCACTGCGTTGGGGAGCTGCATGAGGGATGAACCAGTCTTGGTCCTAAATAGTTCCTCAATTTGGTGAATGAAGTCAAAGGCTTCTTGGGAGGGACGATAAAGAGCACTTGCCTTGAAGTCTTTCAAGTCCACTAACAAGCTGTTGTCACCAGAAGGACTCTCATCATGGTGCTCTGTTGCAATTTTGCATTTTTCACAGATGCTGGCAAACTTGATGATTTTGTGGACGATGTAGCCTGCAAGATGGAAGAGAATACATTTCTCAGTTTTTGTGAGGTCAAGTGCTGCTGCTCTGTTCACCGCCATCAGCTGTTCCACTCTGACTGATGGAGTGATTTTTGGCTCCCCTGTGTCCAGGAAGTCTGCCAAAAAGCTACTGTGGTCTTCCTGGTAGCTCCCAGAGCTGATGGTGGTGAGGAACTGCCCCACAGATATGATTCTCAGTGCATGATGGAATTCCACTGGAGTTGGGACAGGATTTTTAGACCTCACACAGCTGAATGTATTTTCAAGGCAGTCTTGTGTGAACCTTGACGTTAACACAAACCTGTGTCCTTGTGTAAGCATCTCCTCTTGTATGGCCAACATTGATGTTGTTGCCATTATCACCCCTGTTTGAACAGGCTTCCAACCTCCCTTTTGACCTATCTTTATCCCACGAAACAGATGGACGATGTTCTGGAGGAAGGTGATGGCCTTTTGGTACTCCTCCATCTTGAGCCTGCTCAGGGCTGTAATTGGATGGCGAGATGACATCAGATCAAACCAACGATCAACCTGCTCCAGGAACCACGCTGTCGTCAGGTATGACAGAGGGCGGTTTTCTTGCTGCACCATGTATTTCAGCCCAGCACTTGTAGCCTTACTGAACACATTTAGAGCAAGACCAACCTTCATCTTATCAAAGTGACTTGGCTCGATGGCTGCAGCTGAAAGATGGGGAGCTATTTTTAAGGCCATCCCTTCCTGAAAGGTCAATAAGTCCTTAATGGGGACCACAGAAACCTCGTTAGAGGGGAGGTTCTCTCTGTTAACAACATCCTCAGGAATTATGAAGACCTGCCCACGGACAAGGGCACTTTTTAAATTTGTTACCAGATGTGGGACATCGGGCATGAAATAGAGCTGCCTGTCTGGTTTTGCTGGATGTGGCACCGATGTTTTATTTTGGTCCACCCCAAAGGATTTCCACATGGCTCGGTTAGGGCTACCCATGTCGGTGGTGACATCAAGCACATGTAGCCCTATGGATGCTGCCCTCTGTATTATCTCAATAATGATTGGCCTGTACTCTGCTCCATTGGTAGAATTGCCAGTGTAATGATATGCCACTACTTGCTTCCACCGTGTTGTGTTTCCAGCCAACATAAACACACAAGCATGTGTTGCCACCCCTGTGTGACCTGGTAAAGTCACATCACCGTACAGTTTGCCTGTAATCATGTCTAACTCCACACTTGGTGTGATTGCCATTTCATCCAAGGTCAACACACACTCCCTTTCAAGGTCTGTCAATTTATCTGCCTTCAATTTTAGGAAATCAAAGACCTCTGTCAACACACCAGGCTCAAACTTAACACATTGCATCCTTCTTTGCAGTGTCCTTATTCCTGGAAGGGGAATCTTCAATTCCTGCAGAGTTTTGTAACCCGTTGGTCCGCTCGCAAAGCGAATTTTTAAAGCCTTCTTAATTGTCTCATTGCTCCATTTCATCCCCTTTGTGGTGAGTCTGCCTAATGCCTTCAGTTGGTCTTTTGAAAACGTTTTCTTACATTTCTTGTCCCTAATTTTCATTGTTTTCTTGAGAGCTGCATTTTCCTTCCTGATTTTTCTTAGTGCAGCCTTTGCTTTTTTGGTGATTCCTTCTTGGCTCTTTAATTTTCTCTTTAATTGTTGTAATAGATCTGTTTGAATGGCTGCTGGTTCCCTCGTATGCTGACTGGCTGCTGGTTCCCTCGTATGCTGACTGGCTGCTGGCTGAGTGGGTGGTGTCCGCCCTCCCTGTCTCTCCTCACTAGCCATGTCCTCTCTTTCTTCACCCTCACTTTCCTTTCTCTCAGTCTCCTCATCCCTTCTTCCCTCAATCTTTGAGACTAATGTAAGTAGAAGACATGGCACTGTAAATGTTCGAACATTTAAAATATTATACCACTTAAAAATAAGAAATATTACTTTTGTTACTAAGAGTTCATACTTATTATACCTGTGTCACCTTTCACACTATAGCTGTGATCATGAGCTATGGGCTTTGTAGATACAGGTCCCGGGGTGAATCGTGGTGCAGGGGCCCTTCTCTTTTTGACCACAGGGCGATGCACGAAGATGGTGGGTATCGCCTCTGCTCTCAGCCTAGTCTTGCCCTTTTTTGTCTTGACAAACTGGTCTGCATCAAAATGTGCCTGCGGAGTGACTTGAGGTTACTTCACACACAGAACAACTGTGTCTGAATCTTGTCTGCCCACATACATATTCCATAGTGGTTGAATACACAGTATTAGGAAACACTTTATACTTACTGGACATGTTATACTCATTACATACTGTATATAAAATATGACCAAGAATGTGAGACAACTTTATAGAAATTCATATCACATCTGTTACTGATGCCATTTGTCATACTTTATTAAATTCACAAATAATAAAGTTCCATAACTTCAGTTGGGAACAAAGACCACACCTTATCTCCCCAAGGCAATTTCCCATCCAATAGGTGTGCTATATAGGTGTGTATAACCCTTTCTCCTGTC
The DNA here is from genome assembly GCF_902827175.1 of Gymnodraco acuticeps. NCBI lineage: Eukaryota > Metazoa > Chordata > Actinopteri > Perciformes > Bathydraconidae > Gymnodraco > Gymnodraco acuticeps. The sequence goes on from NW_022990313.1 coordinate 2,285,564, forward strand.
TGTTTATCCCTCTTTCAGCACAAGAACCAGAGGGGGATTCAATGGAGCCTGAATACCTGCACTGAGACCCTCACCCTGCACCCTGAGTCTCAACTCTGTGTTTTTCAAGCCTTTCCCTGTTTTTTTGTATTAAACAAAACATTAAGCTTTCCCAATGGTGTGGTTTTCGTTTTGTGAAAAAGTGCAAATGCAGTGTTTGTATATAATTACCTCACATATTTTTTTGCTGTTGGTTGTGAAATTGCTCCTGCTGACTTGAGCCAGCCATTTTTTCCTCCGCTCTGTGTCAGTGGGGAAGCCGTACATTCGTACTCCTTTCTCGGAGCGATTTGAGCATCCCCAGGCAGCACAGCAAACCATGGTGGCGACTGGGAGGCAGCACAGCAAACCAGGACAACACGGAGGAAAAGGCACAGACAAACTGCATGATATGCTATTCAATGTTTATTGAATTCCATGTATTTGCAATGGATGTTCCTAAAACAACACATTTAACATCATCATCATCATGCTGCTGCTGCTAGTCCTTTGATAGTCACCTGTCGGTCTCCTGTCCTTTCTGAAAGCCATAAAGATGACATTAGTCATTTAGATAACTTGTGTCCTCAATTACCATGGGATTACTGAAACTACCATGAATTTAAGAAAATGGTAGACATTAATCTAATCTGAATTTTAAAGCATTACTTTAGATCCCCTCCCTCTAAATATATCAATACACATTAGAAAGTGATGCTCCTGACTACCATACAAGTTTAAGAAGATAATATTGGTTTTAAAGAATTCAAAGCTATAAATAAACAGCAACAGGCTCTTTAACCAAGGCACTGTTAGCCTAACATGTAAACTAGTTGTTCACACTAATCCTAATATTATCACTTAATATTAGCAAATTCTATTTTATTTTTTAAAACATATTGATGTAAATACATACACATATCGATTTGTTGTATAAATATTGCAAATCAAAACCTTTATTCACTAATAATTACCAAAAATCGTAGTTCTATCTCCTGTTATCAGTGCATTCACATTGCCCGCCATGAACTTCCGGGGAACGATCCTCGTCTACATGAACCACGTGACGATAACCGTTTTTGGACTTCCGTTGTCGTAACTCTTCTATTATACGGCTCTGCAACTGGCTATTGGTTTAATGGAGGTAAGCATCACCAGTGGCGTTTTTATATGTACAAAAGTGGTGGGGCACAAAAAACTTAGATGTCTATAAGCTTCTGCAGTGAGGTTCATGGCTGGTGAGGCACTGGCTCTGACTCTTCAGGTTTACAAATATTATATTTTGACCTAAATCAAAATATAATATTATTTTCAAAAGCTTTTTTTGTCTGATGCTTCAATTAATTTTAAACAGACAGTTCAACAGAAGGATACCCAAAAAATGTAATTTTATCATTTAAATATTGAATTGTTCTCTCTTAGTAAGATCCCATTTTCAATAAAATTGCAGTCTTACCTTGACTTGAAGATTAAGTCCATTTGCCTATCCTTCTGGACAAAAATCTCTATTACTTTTTTTGTAAAGGTCCTCCTTATGTTCTTGTAGTTTCAAAAGTCTATCATAAATCTAATCTAATCAATAGATTTATGATTCGAAAATTATAAAAGTAGGGTAGACATGTGGATATTATCCGGCTGAACAAAACGTGCATTTATCTAAGAGGTTTGTTTCCCACAGATCTTATTTGGAGCTATTTTCTAAAATCCTATGGAGAAATATCATTGCTTTTTTGTGGAGGGAAGCCATGCGCAGCTTACTTCCGGGTTTTAGGACGCGTCACTGCAGCTCTCTCGTCTCCTCTTCACACACCACACTTTTCGCGGCACACGTACTTACAGCCAATCAGCTCTGAATGATGTGAGATGACGTATGGTGGGGATGGCAGCTCTATGCCCCTAAGGTCATTATTTTTTTGCCACACACATTAAATAGGAAAATATTCTGAGCATGCGCAGTGTAGTTTTTACAGTCACCATTGACTTAGACAGAGAGAGGGAGGGGCAGGATCGGGTTTTGTCCCACATGGCTCTAAACAGCTCAATAGGCACACACTGTAGACACTAATTAGAAGAACACAGACTAAAACAGCAATGTACAGACGAATCAGATGATTAAACATGATCTTAAAATATATTTAATTTATTTTTTGCATTTTTTTGTAATCATTATTTGTAATACTTTCTGCTGACACTAGGTGGGGCTGTGCCCCTAATGACCAGTCGCCACTGAGCATCACTAGTCTGGTGCAGTATGGTTTCACCAACAACAGCAATTTCATGTAAGTTCATTCATTGTCAGTTTAGTAAAAGCTAGGTGCTGAAGGTAACACGTATCTTTATTTTGCAGATGGATGTCGATCCCATAGCCATTTTAAACCCTCGTGTGCCAGTCCTTGCTGTGTTCTTTGATGGCCAGAAGGACCTCATGAAGGACTACAGACTGGGGCGCCAGTCACTGGAGGCCCTGCTGAGGATCCTGCCATCAAAGAACACACAAGGCTGGTCACATGAGGTGAATATTTTAATTACCCTTTATTGGTTGGCACACGGCTTGTCATACAGTGTGGTGTCCCGGGCCTTTGATGTCCCCAAGTCCACCGTCTGCAGACTGGTGCACACTGGAGTAGAGAAGATTGCCGCCCTTCGCCAGGAGGTCATCAAACTACCCCCCCCTGGAGAACTGGAGGAGGTTGGCCAAGGGTTTGCAAGGCTGACCAACAGCCCAGTATCCTCCAGGTGTGTGGGGGCCATTGATGGCTGCCATCAGGGTTTCCATTCCGTTTATGGACATAAACGCGAGTGAAGTATAACCGGACACGCGAGAGAGATCAGATCAGCTGCTGAGTCAGAACGAGACACGCAGCTCTGCATAATCACCTGAAGCCCCGCCTCTGTTTAGCGAGCTGCAGGAGCTGCATGAGAAACTGACGGGCTGTCAGGAGAGAGAGGGAGGGAGAGGGGAAAAGAGAGGATCCGTTTCTCCCGTGTTATTATTCAAAGTTAATGTAAACTTTTAAATAATGTACGTTATCTACTACAAGTAGTTTGTTTGAATGTAATAATTATGTTGTTTGTTGTTTGTGGAATAATTTATTGGAAAATGAATCTGAATTTTTCGATCTGTTACGATTATAAACTGAAGCAATATAAAAATGAGCCCATTAACTGTGTTTTAAACATCAGCATATCCGGTCATAGTCCGGTAATTACCTGCTAACGGAAACTCTGCTACACAACTCTTATTATTATTATTCAAATATGACCGATAAGTTTCAAATTTGTCCGATAAAATAAATTCTTCCCGGACATTTGACCGGCGAGAAAAAATCCTAGCGGATACCCTGGCTGCCATGTCCGCATAAAGACCCCCTAGGACCTCTGGGCCAGGATTACCTCAACAGGAAGCTCTTCCCATCCATACAATTGCAGGCAGTGTGTGATGGGAAGGGCTTCTTTCTCAACACCTTTGTTGGGTATCATGGCTCAGTCCATGACACCAGAGTCCTGAAGAACAGCGCAATTTACAAAGAGGCTCTGTATCCTCCCTCAGGTGAGACCAAAGATTCTTGTTAACACATCAAAATCCATCCATGACTTTTAGTATACTAAAGATGTTCTCTCTCTTTTTAGGATTCTTCCTTTTGGGTGATGGTGGCTACCCCTGCATGTAAGTACCTGTGGCCCTCATCACCCCATAACCACTGCAAGGGAGGGTGCAGAGCCGCTTCAACCAGCATCATGCTAGGGCTCGCTCCATCGTAGAGCGGGCCTTTGGCATGATGAAAACCAGATGGAGATCGCTGTTCTTCAAGGCTCTGGAGGTCCACCACACCTTTGTCCCCTCAGTCATCACCGCCTGTGCAGTGCTCCATAACATCTGCCTCACAGCGGGTGACATCCTGGAGCCTGAAGAGGATGTTGGGGACATTGGTGTGGTTCCACCACGTCTGGTGAGGGGGGAACGAGGCGGACATGGCCAGCGAGACCGACTGGCAGGGCTGCTCTCTGCTCCACGTGTGCACCCAGTTGAACTACAAGAACATGATTATTTGTAGGACTTGGGGACACGAAGGCCTTGGACACCACACTGTGTGAAAAGCTGTGTGACTTCATTCGCGGTTTACTGTGTTGTCCATCCATCCATCTTCTCCCGCTTATCCGTGGTCGGGTCGCGGGGGTAGCAGTTCCAGCAGAGAGCCCCAAACTTTCTTTTCCCTGGCGACATCAACCAGCTCTGACTGGGGGATCCCAAGGCGCTCCCAGGCCAGCGAAGAGATATAATCCCTCCACCTGGTCCTAGGTCTACCCCTTGGTCTCTTCCCAGCTGGACGTGCCTGGAACACCTTCCTAGGGAGGCGCCCAGGTGGCATCCTAACTAGGTGCCCGAACCACCTCAACTGGCTCCTTTCGACGCGAAGGAGGAGCGGCTCAACTCCGAGTCCCTCCCTGATGACCGAACTTCTCACCTTATCCCTAAGGGAGACACCAGCCACCCTGCGGAGAAAACCCATCTCGGCCGCTTGTATCCGCGATCTCGTTCTTTCGGTCATGACCCATCCTTCATGACCATAGGTGAGGGTAGGAACGAAAATGGCCCGGTAGACAGAGAGCTTTGCCTTCTGGCTCAGCTCCCTTTTCGTCACAACGGTGCGGTAAAGCGACTGCAGTACCGCTCCCGCTGCTCCGATTCTCCGGCCCATCTCACGCTCCATTGTTCCCTCACTCGAGAACAAGACCCCGAGATACTTGAACTCCTTCACTTGGGGTAAGGACTCATTCCCTACTTGGAGTGGACAGTCCATCGGTTTCCTGCTGAGAACCATGGCCTCAGATTTGGAGGTGCTGATCCTCATCCCAGCCGCTTCACACTCGGTTGCGAACCGATCCAGTGAGTGCTGAAGGTCGCAGACCGATGAAGCCATTAGAACCACATCATCTGCAAAAAGCAGTGGTGCAATCCTTAGTCCACCGAACTGCAGACCCCCTCCCCCATGACTACGCCTCGAAATCCGATCCATATATTACAAACAGGATTGGTGACAAAGCGCAGCCCTGGCGGAGGCCAACCCTCACCGGAAATGGGTCCGACTTACTGCCGAGGACACGGACACAGCTCTCGCTTTGGGAGTACAGAGATTGGATGGCCCTGAGTAGAGACCCCCTCACCCCATACTCCCGCAGCACCTCCCACAGTAACTCCCTGGGAACTCGGTCATACGCCTTCTCCAAGTCTACAAAACACATGTAGACCGGATAAGCGTACTCCCAGGCCCCCTCCAGGATCCTTGCGAGAGTAAAAAGCTGATCCGTCGTTCCACGACCAGGACGGAATCCGCATTGTTCCTCCTCAATCTGAGGTTCGACAATCGGCCTGACCCTCCTTTCGAGTAAACTTTCCCGGGGAGGCTGAGTAGTGTGATGCCTCTGTAATTGGCACACACCCTCTGATCCCCCTTTTTAAAAAGGGGAACCACCACCCCGGTCTGCCACTCCTTCGGTACTATTTCCGACTTCCACGCAACGTTGATGAGACGTGTCAACCATGACAGTCCCTCAACACCCAGAGCCTTCAGCATTTCCGGGCGGATCTCATCCACCCCCGGGGCTTTGCCACTGTGGAGTTGTTTGACGACCTCAGTGACCTCCCCCCGGGAGATTGGTGTTGATCCCCCATCATACTCCAGCTCTGCCTCTAACAGAGAGGGCGGAGTTGTCGGGTTCAGGAGTTCCTCAAAGTGTTCCTTCCAACGCCCTAACACTCCATCAGTTGAGGTCAACAACGTCCCATCCTTACTGTACACAGCTTGGATGGTTCCCTGCTTCCCCCTCCTGAGGTGTCGGACAGTTTTCCAGAACAACTTTGGTGCCGCCCGAAAGTCCTTCTCCATGTCTTCTCCGAACTTCTCCCACACCCGCTGCTTTGCCTCGGCCACGGATGAGGCTGCTGCCCTTCGGGCCTGTCGGTACCTTGCAACTGCCTCGGGAGTCCCCCGGGATAACAAATCCCTGAAGGCCTCCTTCTTCAGTCGGACAGCTTCCCTGACCACCGGTGTCCACCAGGAGGTTCGAGGGTTACCGCCCCTTGAGGTACCTAGGACCTTGAGACCACAGCTCCCCGCTGCGGCTTCGGCAATAGAGGCTTTGAACACCGACCACTCTGGTTCAATGTCCCCAACCTCCACAGGAATGCCCGAAAAGCTCCGCCGGAGGTGTGAGTTGAAGGCCTCCTGAACTTGGGCCTCCTCCAGACGTTCCCAGTTCACCCGAACTACACGTTTGGGCTTACCAGGTCTATCCAGAGGCTTCCCCGCCACTCGACCCAACTCACCACCAGATGGTGATCAGTTGACAACTCCGCCCCTCTCTTTACCCGAGTGTCCAAAACATACGGCCTCAGGTCCGATGATACGATAACAAAATCGATCATGGACCTTCTGCCTAGGGTCTTCTGGTACCACGTACACTTATGAGTAGGGCTGTGCAATTTAATCGATCCTGCGATATATATCGATATTTAGTTTTCCGAGAAAGTATCGATATTTCAGCCGCGGGTATCGATACATAAAGTCTGATAACTGTGTTCGTTATTCTCGCGTCCAGGAGAGAAGCTTTAAAAATGAGACTAATTGAGTCTCTGAGAATGTTCAAATGTATACTTTAATTAATAAAAAGCGCGCTAATGTTACAAGCAGAAGATGGTTCAGTCAGAAAAACAGCTGTGTTCTGGCTCTCGTGAGCGAAGGGAAGAGAGCAAGCTCCACCTTTCCAGCTGTTAAATATCCTCTCCTGGCTCCTCCCTGTGGGCCGGTTGGCGCTGCTGGGGGCCGGTCCTCCACGTCTCCAATGTTCGTTGTTGCGCATTACAGAGGATTCAGACATTGTACATTAAATATATAACTAAACACGCCTTTTCTCCTCCTTAACTCTTTCATGACTTTTCGTTTAATACATTTTAAACGCTGTAATCAATACTCCAAAAATACCTCACGGCTGGTATCATTTCCGGTAGTTCCGGATGTTGTCTCATGCTACCCACGTCTGTAAACAAACTTATTCAAATAAACTGTACCTTCATTTAATATTCAGCAATAATAATATCTCGACGTCTATAGTTGTTGTGAAGATAAACTTCTGTTGTAGCAATGTTGAGGTAGAATGAAGGAGTCTGGAACGTCGTTAGCCAAAGCACAGAGTTTATTGAACACAGTACAGAATACAGCCGGGGAGATCACCTTAGTTCAGTGGTTTTCAAAGTGGGGGGCGCGCCCCCCCTGGGGGGCGCAGAGGCATGATAGGGGGGGCCCGAGAGACCAGGAGGAAAAATGGTTATAAAAAAAAAAAAGATAAAAAAAAAAAAAAATCATAATTTGAAAAATTATTGATTCGAAAATAATATGATGCAGTACTATTACGTCTGGGTCTCTGTGTTTCATTCAAGCTTGGCTCTGTGTGTGTGTGTGTGTGTGTGTGTGTGTGTGTGTGTGTGTGTGTGTGTGTGGAACGAGCCATTTTGTGTGCGCGAGCAAGAGAGAGAGCGCACCGTTACTGGAGATCGTTGTTGTTAGCTTCTGGTGCTAGCGAGCTACGCTAACAGATATAAGGAGAATAAATGAAATACTATATGACAGTAAAAAAAGTTTAAAAGGGTGATTTCTAAAATATCCATAAAGAAAAAGTAAATCTGTTTACAGTTCTGTTTCATATGAGTGTTGAGAGATGTATCCATAGATCTCTTCATTTTGCTCTCAAAGTGCACCAGATTGATGCTTTTAACTTCAATATTTAAAAATAAATCTTCCCGGACGAGCTTGCCCTCGGACCCCCCTATGTGAGGTGAGGACCCCCCTATGTGAGGTCCACACACCACCTATAAAAATAGCACTTGACCCCTGCTTACACCTATATGCCGTGAGCTGATTATCGAGCCTTCATTGTAACAGTCACACTGTGTATTTGCGTGGGGATTGTTGCAGTAGAACATTCCCCTGTAGCGACCGGTACATTAATGGGAAACCCTAAATGTTTGAGCACCCTCTATGAAACGTCAAGCTACCCCACAGCACCCCCAAAAGAAATCTCTGGCGCCGCCACTGAGCCTGACTTTTTGTGTTGGGGGGGCCCAACTTTTTTTTTTCTCCAAAGGGGGGGCCTGACAGAAAAAGTTTGAGAACCACTGCCTTAGTTTCACACGTCCTGTGATCCACCAAAATCATCTCTGCCAAAAAGACCCACAGAATCGCAGTATCACGAGGAGAGGCGGGCCCACAGAAGCCCGCGTTTACCTAATCAATAGCAGATGGGAGACAATAATCTACTTGTCTCAAGAAAATGCAGACAGGCCTGAAACCCTTCCCCCCACAGGATATGGGAGAAGCGTTTGACCTGTGACCTCAACTTACAGAGGAGTTTTTACTAAACACCACAAGCAGATGTTTGCAGTATCACAGATTCTAAGAAACCATAAGAAACTCTATAAACAGATCAGATTAAAATATTCTCTTACAGATTCACTCTTTTTATCAATCTATTGATAACCAATTAACATTAGTCTAAGAATATTTCAGTCAATACGTAAAATCAATAAGCGTCTTCAGAGTTGGGTGGGCTCAGATACATTCATTACATTAAAAAGTAGAACAAGATTGAAAACACTTCAATCACCATGATTGAACACAGTCAATCATAATAAAAAATCATCTCTCTTCAGTGCTTGGCATCTTTTGTCAAAAGGCACAATAATAAACACATGGGATACAAAATATTACAGCAAAATATATGTTTCAAAAATAAGATCTTTTATCATTTATCACTTAGTTAATCTCATTCATCAAACATAAATTCTAAATCAGCTTACATCTCAAAGATTTACTTTAAGGCAATTACTTATTAAAAACACAATTAGAATTTAGGATTATAAGAAATCAATTGAGGTATAATTTAGGATTATGAGAAATCCAATTGAGGTATAATTTAGGATTATGAGAAATCCAATTGAGGTTCCCGGTTAAGGTATAAATTCACAGTGATCAATCGATCAATCTGTAATCTGTAAAGTTACAGTGTCCTCAATCTTTAACATTACTTTACGTTTACTTCATTACACTTTATTCAAGAGTAAGGCACTTAGTAATACATTTATTTCATTCAAATACATTTGTTCAAAATCTGAAAAGGAAAATCAGACATTTTATTTGTATAACAACCTGAAAAGGAAAAATCAGACATTTGTCCTTTAATCCAGTGTATCAACTGTAATCAATTATCAAAACATCTGTTCTTTATTCAGAATATCAACTTTAAACAACATCTCAATCGCTGAATGGAGGTACCCACGGGTCAGAGATCACGATGGAGACCCAGGGATCGAGGAGCTCAGCGTTGTACATTAATATTGTGTCTTTTAAAGTCGAATGCCCCAGTAGTCTTTGTGGGGCCTGGAGGGCGGTCTTGGCAACCCTTCGTATGGCTAGTTTAACTACAGTGATCAAACAGATCACTAGGATTAGCACAACCAAGATAAACACTAAAACAGTAACAACAAATTTAACCAGCCCCGCTCCCCAAGATCCAAAAGTTCCACTTAATTCCCCAAATGTAAACCCATGAGTTTCATGCAATTATTTTATTCCCCTGGCAGTATCATGAGCCATGTCCATAACTTCAGGTGTGGCATCAGAAATAAAAGAACAGCACTCACTTCCTATCACCTTGCATGTTCCTCCTTGGGCAGCTAAGAGGAGGTCAAGCGCCATACGATTCTGTAGTGCTACTGTCCTAACTTCTTGTAATTCTTTGTGTTCAGCTAACATCGCTGTGTTGGATACATTTAAATGGTTTTCTACAACTTTTGAAAGTGCCACAATTTCCTGCTGAGTAACATAAATACCGTACCAAGGCAAGAATAGGCTAGCTATCTGTTGTCCTTGTGTAATTGACCTGCTATTCCTGTGTAGAGAGGGAAGTATTGCTGCAATCTCAGTAGCCTCTACTTTACGGATTAAAGGGATTAGGTAGGCTAGATAACAGGTACCATAAAAAACGTCATATGGCACACAGCCATAGGCCCGGTCCTCACAAACTACGTAAACTCTCTGTGGGAGGGGAATTCTGGCTAAATGTACTCTCACTATGGTGTTACAGTCGCTGTGTCCCACATCAGGAGAGGTGTGAGATCCTACTTCATTCTGGAAGCAGATGGACACATTCTTCCATTCATGCACAACAATTGGGGGAACATATACTGAGCAGTCACGTGTAGGGGGCTTGCCTAAGGGTATTGGCTGCGTACAGTCATGTATTTTAACCTCAACGGAGTCCACTGTTCTAGAGCCAAACCAGGGCACAACTGTTACCAAAGCTTCAACTAACAAAGCGGGTGTGTGTGGTTGCATTATGCATGGACTTGTGACGTTAGCCGAACAATTAGTCTGAGCTAGAGCTAACTGGAATCTATATTCAAAGGCTAGGTTAACGTATTTCTTCATATATATTAGTTTTAAAAACATCAAACGTTTGAAACCGTCAGGCAGGTAATCTTTATTTACTGTATCAACAATGAGAGAGACTAAGCCCTTGTACTGTAAAGGTTGTTCAGAGTCTATGGGGTAGGAAGGAGTGTAACAATCCTCAGCCTCATCGCTAATTCTGGATGCTATGTCATTCCAGTTTACTAAACCGTAATCAGCTTTTGTGAAAGGAATTGGGCTAAACATAGGAGAATGCATTGATTCTGGCATATTTTGGCACAACCAACAGTTGCTAACATTACATTCATGTGCGTAGTCTAACATTAAACTTACTGCAGAATTAGTTTTAGTTTGTTTAAAAGGAGTAATTAAGGCCTTTTTTGAAGAATCTACCTCGCCTCCTGATTGTTTAAGTGGAGTAGATGGAACATTTGTTTTGCTATTTGGTCCAGTAAATGTGCATGCAGTATCACCTGGATTGGGAACCCGGTAATCTGGCTTCCTCATTGTGCATTTTACCTTATCCCTTATCAGTGTCTTGAACTGTTCTACAGTGCTACACCACAGTTCTGGGGGCATTTCTTCGATGGTGTTAAGAGCCATCCTTACCGCCTCTGGTGCGACCCTGAACCAAGAGTACTGGTTTTTTGGATATATCTCCCATGTTGGGTAAACTGAGGACACAGGAAACACAATAATACAGTTAGATGAGTCACATATTGAAATTGGGCAGTTAAAGGCAATAGTCTCTGACTTATGATCAGGGAGGGAGACAATCCTCCTTATTCTCCCTCCTTTTCTCTCTCTTTGTGTCTCTTGCACCATACTGAATGTCTGTGTGGTGTTTGGATACAACCTGTCCTTGTCGCTAGGCACTGCTTTGCCCGTTGGTGTTGTTTTGCCCTCAGGGTCTGGGCCCTGAGTGGTCAAGTCGTCTGCGCTCTAAGATAAGAGCACCTTATTTTCTCCCTCAGACGGGCGAGGTCCCTCGCCACCTGTCGTTGGGATTTTCACAGCTTCATCTAGCAGGGCGTTCTTAGTCAGGTACAGTAACCCTATAACGACGATGATGATGATGACTGCCTTCACACGCCAGCATCCGGTAGAGGAGAGAGACGACATCTTGAAGCGTGAATCCACTCCGCTCTACCTTGTACTCTCAGGGCTGTTCTGGTTACTATTAACACCTGGAAAGGACCTTTATACCTGGGAGACAAATAATCTTTTTCAAGCGATTTGATTAGTACATTATCACCAATCTGAAAAGGGTGGGTGGGCTCCTCTCCAGGCTGAGGGAGCCTGTCAGCCACCTGCCTGTGAAACTTTCTCAACATGTCAGTTAGATATTTGACATAGTTAGTCATGTAATCCTCTGTCCACAAAAGAGTGAGTCTGTGGGGGGCTAGATCCTGTGAACATTGGCCTTCCCATCAATACTTCGTGTGGGCTGAGCCCTGTCGTTGCATTTGGTGAGTTTCTGATTGAGCACAGAACTAGCGGCAGCGCGTCTACCCATTTTAGTCCTGTGGTCAACATTGTTTTAGTGAGTTTTTCCTTTATAGTCAAGTTCATTCTCTCAACCTGGCCTGAGCTCTGTGGATGATAGGGAACATGCAATTGCCATTTGAACCCTAACACTGTAGACTCTGGGTTATCTTAGAAATGAATGCTGGACCTCTGTCACTGTTAATCCCTGTTGGAACACCAAATCTAGGGACAACATCTTTGAGAAGACACTTTACAACTGTTCTGGCGTCTTCTTTTCTGGTAGGGTAGGCCTCTACCCATTTGGAGAACTGGCACACTATTACCAAAATATATTTGAATCCTTGGCATGGTGGCATGTGCGAAAAGTCAATTTGCATATTTACAAAGGGCCCCGAGGGCGGCGGTAAACGTTCATGCTGAACTGGGCCTTTTCTTCTTCTTGTCTGCTGGCATATCATGCATCTATCTACGAGTGTCTGTGTAGCTAGTGTAATGCCTGGAGCAAACCATTGTGACTTTATAATCCCATTCATCCCTCCTTTTCCTACATGTGATTTGCCATGTGCAACATGTGCCAAAACATGGAGGAACGAACGGGGACAGACCATCCGGCCGTCTGGGTGGAGCCACAAGCTGGACTCAGCGTCAAGTGTACAACCTCGTCTTAGCCATAAATCTTTCTCCCTAACATCAGCGCGGGCTTGCATGTCCGCGACATCATTAAAGGAAGGCAAACAAATAGTTTCTGCGGGTTGTGTCGAGGGGCATTGGAGCACCATAGAAGAACAGGAAACTGCTGCTTGTTTAGCCGCGGTGTCGGCTAACGCATTTCCACGCGAAATAGGATCATTAGAATTTGTGTGAGCAGCACATTTAACTACTGCTAGCTGTGCAGGGAGCAGGATAGCGTCTAATAGCTCAGCTACTAACGCATGATGTTGAATAGGCTTACCAGCCGATGTTAAGAAACCGCGCATTTTCCACAAGACACCAAAATCATGGCACACACCAAATGCATACCTGGAGTCTGTGAAAATGGTTGCAACTCTACCTTGAGCCAAAATACACGCCCTAAGCAGAGCATACAACTCTGCAGCCTGAGCTGACGTGCCATTTGGCAAGGCCCGGCTTTCTAAAACTTCCCAGTCATTCACAACAGCGTAGCCTGCTAAGTGTACTGTGTCAGACGGCCTGCTCGCAGACCCGTCTGTGTATAGAATCATATCTGAATTAGGGATAGGAGTTTGCAACATATCAGCTCTGGGGGAAGAAGACATGTCAATCGTTGTGACGCAGTCATGTGTTATTTCAAAATCTGGAATTGGCACCAGTGTAGCTGGGTTTAGGGGGGGGGGGGAACGTTTAAGAGTGATGTGTGGACTTGAAAGAATTACCGCTTCATAACCAGATCGCCTTGCTGCCGTCATATGCTGAGTAGCAGAGGTGTTCAGAATATGCAAAACTGCATGTGGGACATGTACTACACAGTCACTGGCCAGTACAATGGGAGAGGATTGTTTTACAACTATCGCAACTGCGGCCACAGCACGCAGGCATGAAGGCATACCAAGCACCACAGGGGAAAGTCGAGATGAGTAGTATGCAACAGGCCGGAAATTAGAGCCATGCTTCTGCACCAAGATGCCCGTTGCAAAGCCCCCCTTCTCATGGACGTGCAGGTGAAACGGCTGATGGTAATCAGGTAGACTCAGGGCGGGAGCCGATGTGAGAGCTCGCTTTAAGTCCTGAAAGGCAGTGTGCATGTCCTCAGACCATTGAACAATGTTAGGGGCAGCCTGCAGAGTGGCAGCACGCAGGACAGAATCCATCGCAGCATACTCAAAAATCCAGTGTCTGCAATAATTTGCCATGCCCAAGAAGGAAAGCATGTCGTCCTTTGTGCGAGGTGGTGGTACTTTGTTCAACAGACAAATCCTTGCTGGCGAGAGGAGACGGTGTCCATCCCTCAGAATGTGACCCAAATACGTGACCTCAGTCTGGCAGTATTGCAACTTGGCCAGGGATGCTCTGTGTCCGCATTCAGAAAGTCTCTTCATGAGCAGAATGGAGTCGATGCGACAGGCGTCTTTATTGGGAGCAGCTAACAACAGGTCATCTGCGTACTGAAGCAAGGTACTACCTCCTGTCAGGACCAAAGTGTCCAGATCTCTCCTCACAGCTGCTGCATACACTGTCGGAGATTCAACAAACCCCTGTGGGAGGCGCGTGTATGTGATTTGTTTACCTTTAAAAGTAAATGCAAACAGATACTGGCTGTCTGGATGCAGAGGAACAGAGAAAAACGCTGAACATAAATCAATCACTGTGTAGTACTTAGAGTCCGGGGGCAGAGAAGCTAAAATCGAAATGGTGTCAGGCACTATAGGAGCTGTCGGAATGACAATAGCATTAATAGCTTGCAAATCTTGGACAAAGCGCCACTCATCAGGGCGATTGTGTTTAGGTATGGGTAGAATTGGAGTATTACAGGGACTAGTTGTGTAAATTAACACGCCCTGATCAAGCAAAGATTGGATGACTCCTTCAATCCCCAAAATGGCTATATGGGGTAAATTGTACTGTCTGATCGCTGGCAATCTGGCGTTGGCTTTAAGTGTTACTCGATGTGGAGGCGCTGAGGCAACAAAACCAACATGGTTCTTGTGTTTGGCTCATAATGTAGCCGGGACTTCTGAAAAATCTGAGGGGGTGCCATACTCTGTGGGGGGGTTTGGTTGTAAATGAAGGAAGGTGCTTTGGGGAAGAGCAATTGGCTCCGCGAGACGCAGCAGGAAATGCTCCTCTCCAAAGTTAATTACGTTAGGTGCGTGTGTGTGTGTGTGAGAGAGGGGAAAGTGTGGCTTCCAGCTGGGCCTGGCAGCGGGCTGCCATGGCCCCCACCTCCTTTGGGTTACTGCCTGGCGTAACAGCCACTGTGATGTAGGGGAGGGTTTCTTCAAGATAAAAGCCCTGTTGTGAGGGTGTTAGCCTGAGGGGTAATGCACATCCTTGTCGGCCGATGAATAAATATTGTTCACTTATCAACCGATCTGATTTGTTGCAAAAACCTCTTACTGATTGCGCGTAGTCATCTGACGGCTTAAAGGCAGCTGTGCAATGACAATTCAACACAGGTCGCATAAGAGACATTAAAGACGCACAAACCGGAGAAATGCTAGCAATTTTCTGAATCCCTGTTGTGGAGAAAACAGAAATCATGTTGAAATCTGGAAATGACCAACAATAAAGGTTGTCTCGCGATGATTGAATGAATTGGACTGCCTGATAGACCTTACTGTCAGGAATTGTCAAAAACAATCCGTCTGAAGTGCAATGTATTGTTGCCTGTAATTTACATAGTAAGTCCCTGCCCATTAAATTAATAGGACTTCCATCTGAAATAATGAAAGAGTGTTGCACGTTTGATCCATTAATTGAAACATTAGTGCTCTCTGAAATGGGTTCGGACATAGAAATTCCAGCAACACCGATAGTTGTGACAAATGTATTGGTTGCTTCACACACTTTCTCCTTAGTACGCACGGCAGACAAGGTGGCTCCGCTGTCAATCAAAATATCTACAGCCGTACCACTAAAATCAACGGGCATAATCGGATCTTCACGCGGGTTATTGGAAAGGCGAATTGTTGCTGCTTGAATGGGGAAATGCTGTGAATCTGATCCTATTTCTTCCTGGCACCCCTATCTTCTATTAAATACACTTTGTTGAGCGTTCTGCTCCTGGATCTGTCTGTCATAGCGTGGAGGCTGCGTTAATGCCAGATGTCTGGACTGCTGGGGAAGGGGGGGGGGGGAGGGCGGGCTGGGAAAAGGGGGGCTGGGTGAGGGGGGGCTGTGTGTGCTGCTGGACCACCCACCGCTTACCACATTGTCCTGCCCAGTGATCCCTTGCTCCGCAAACATGACATGGCATCAACTTTTTGGGATGTTTGTTCTGCTGCTGTCTGCTCTTATTATGATAATCCTGTGATCTCCCCTGATTTTGATACTGCTGGGTGTGGTTTTGTCCCTGAGTTTGATAAGCCTGGGTGTTTTGAGGAAATTGTTGAAGCAGTTGTGAAATTCTGGGGGTAAGGAATATTTGGCTCCTATGCAATGCACGCATTGTGGCGATAGTCATTTTCCAAGATTTAATTTGCCAATCGGGAGTCGACATCATGTAGGCCTGTGCCGTTTCTGGGATTAAATTATGTAACAAGGTCTGTATGGCAAACAAATCATTGCCCTCTCTTTTGATGCCCGCATTATTATCCCACACTGTCATGAAACGCTGGATACATTCTGGGACATTTTCTGCTGGGTTCTGTACACAAGCCGTCACTTGGGAGAAATCTGTGTGAGTTTTAGCGTATGCTCTGATAGCCAATGCAGCGACGTTTTGTATCCACATGTCTCGCGTCTGTGTCAGAGGCCAATCTCCTGCAGGCGTACACTCAGGAAATTTAAACTCATCTCTGCACGTGGGCCAATCTGCTTTGTATGTTAAGATTATCAGCTGTTTAACATCATGAACCAAACAGTTATAAACTGAGCAGACATTAGTCAACCATGACAGATACTCATCTGGACTTTTAGTGGGACTGGGAGCGTGGTTAGTGACATCAATGACCTCAGCGGGTGTCCAGGGCTTAAAAACTGGAACCTCTCCTATCAGAATTTTCGGGGCGGTCACAGTTTTTGCAGAATTAGTATTCTGAGATGTTTGCATTGTCGTGATATATTTACGCTGGACATGTTTTGGAAAACTGCTGCCGTACGGCGAACCTGGGTAATCTTGTACGAGGAGTGGCGGAGTGCGAGGAGGGGGGGTCTGTAACCCCTGCTGCTGCATTCTGCCCCTCGTGTGCCGATTCTAATTCTCTAACTTGTCCTGTCTGATATCTCAACCCATTTTCATTCATGATAGCGGCAGTTGTCATTAACAGATCATCATCGGAGTTTCTCGCAACGGGATTTGAGAGTTCTGTCGCGGGAATTAATTTTGTACAGAGAGATACAGCCTGCTTTCCTTCCAGCAGTCCCGCGTCTGTCAAAATACAAATGAGCTGAGATGGGGTTGGAGATTTACCACTTCTTTTAACCCAATCATACATTACTGATTTTGCAATGTCTGGAACATTTTCACCGTGTCTTTCCCTAATTCTAGACGTGTTTTCTGATCTTACATCAAAAGCAAACTTTATCAATAAGCGCCTTGAGCTCAATGGAGCCTCGCTCGCTGCCAACAGATTTTGCATTCTTCCGCTCCTCATAACCTCTTTTCTCTGCAATAATCATCCAAGCTTTCACACATTCTGTCATGTATTGCTGATCCCATGAACAATTTGAATTATTTTCCACCAGTTTAAATGCTTGCCACAACACGGCCATATCAAAACTACCTGTAAGAGGCCAGTCAAATTGAATCAATCCTTTCTGATTAATCTGTTGTGAGTGTTCGCAAAGTAACGATGTAAACGGCATAACTTTAGACCAATCCAAGGTTCTTCCGACAATTCCAGACGGCATGTTGGGAGAACACAAATGCGTGTAGTGGCTTTCTGCAATTGGATTTTTTTTTTAAGTGTCTTTGTGTGTGAAATCGCTTTCCTCTTACCAACTGAATCGTTTGTGGAGGCAGTATTACCCATGTTTAACGGTTAGTACAATAAAACAAACACTGCAATTAGACAAACAAACATGTACTCGCAACAAAATCAGCGCCCTGGCCAAAAAGTCATCCAGTTTAATTTAATCCGAAATTACGGAAACCTCAACGGGAGCACTGAAATATCTGTTTATTATGGGCTTTTCTCAGCCATATTTACTAGTAATCTGTTGATGAGCAATAAACTACCTTATTCTCAATCAAAACCACTATGCCAATTTAGTGGTAAAACTGCTCTACCGACTGTAGAGTTATATTTGTATTTATTCATGTTAGCAAACTATGGATAAGCTTAAAATGAGAATAATTTGGGTAAAACTGTGAGCTGCATTTGGGGCCTGTTGACATGTGTTTTTGAGGACAAAGGAAGATGGGGGAAGGTGAGAGCATGTCCTGATTTGCATTCAACTTAGATCTAGCTGCAGTGTTTGTGATGTTAAGAGAGGTCCCTTGGGTTTCTCTGGTGGTTATCAATAGTAGCAGTTAAGTGAATACTGTTCAAATAATACCTGTGTTTGTGTTTTATATTGATTTCTCTGTTTTATCCTTTCATAAATGTAAGGACTACAAATGGCTATAAACATTCTGGGCTGGTTGGAGTAAACAGGGTTTTATGGCTCGGTGGGGGAGGTGTAGGTATGCAGGCCTTGAGACCTTTTGTTGTAAAGTGAGCCTGTTTGGTTTCCTGCTGCGTTTCCTGCTGCGTTGCGTCTCCCAATGAGATGACCTGAAAAGATGACCAGCTGACCTAACACCAAACCCCTCCTTCTTACTCTGGTATATATCCGGTGGATCCCTGGCGTTCGGCCTCTTCTTCACATGCTGCCCTCGGGTGAAAGTAGCTCTGCAGTATGCGGACTAGGGCAGGAGTAAGCCGGCATTACTCCTTAAGCTTTACAATATAACTGTAATATATCATGTTGTATTGTAATGATTGTATTGCATTGTCATATTGCCATTAAAGTAGATTAACTGTTACTTTGTAGATATGGATTCCTTCCTGTATTATAACCAGCTTCATAGGAACGCGCGGAGATTTGAAAAGCGGATCAGATATCCCTCCAAATCTCCAACACGACCGAGAGCAGAGATTTTTAATTAATTCAGTACTTTTTTATTTATTTATTTTTTAAACAACAGCCAATTCAATAATCCGTTAGTTTATTAAACACAGTGTGAATGTAATATTCTGTTATCACCCTTCCCATTTAATAACTAAATTTAGTTCTAAAGCTCATGGTGTGATTAACAAAAGTACAACTCTGTGTTCTACATCCCTCGTGTGCCGTTCACCACAGGGGGAGGGGAATTCGTCCTTCCTCCTGCAGGCTGAGCAGACATCCGAGGCGGATTGATCTGATTTAACCCGTTGAAATCTCCAGAATTCGGCGATTTGTTTCAATTACAAATCCTCACATTGCTTTTTGAAAACAGAAGTTCCACCTTGCTGATGCTTTCCTTAAGGTCTCTCCGAATATTTGCAGTGTGTAATTGTCCAGTAATTTAATTCTAGGAACCACACACAGCGGAAATCGGTAAAAGTCGATATTCCGAGGTTATTTATTAGCCCCAAATATTCTTATTGTTTTATACATGAGCTGTGCTTGCTTCTGTGGGCACTTGCCCCAGCAGCAATCATAGGAAAAACCGGCCAGGATAGAATCCCCCTCAGAGGTTATAATTAAGCCTTCAAATGTACAGAGTGGAGAGACCAAAACAAATTGCACTCGCGCAGTTTCATAGGTAATTTTGATACCGTCAATCACAGAGTCTGGTAAGGCAGTGTTCAAATAGATTTGAAATAGCACTTACCAGTCTCTGAAGAAATCTCGGCACTGTTCGTTGACGCCAATTGTGAAGATAAACTTCTGTTGTTGCAATGTTGAGGTAGAATGAAGGAGTCTGGAACGTCGTTAGCCAAAGCACTGAGAGTTTATTGAACACAGTACATTAATACAGCCGGGGAGATCACTTAGTTTCCCACTGTCCTGTGGTCCACCAAAATCATCTCTGAACCCAAAAGCCCCAGAGCACGCAGCAACATGAGGAGAGGCGGGCTCACAGAAGCCTGCGTTTACCTAATCAATAGCAGATGGGAGACAATAATCTACTTGTCTCAAGGAAATGCAGGCAGGCCTGAACCCTTCCCCCACGGATATAGGAGAAGCGTTTGACCTGTGTTATGGAAATCTAAAAACCCCAATACTGTAGAGTACAAGTCAGAAAACAAATAAATGGTGAATCAGACAGAGTTGTCTGTCTGGTGATGTTTATTCGAGGCCTCAAACAAACATCAGATACAATAAAATATAGACACAGGTCTCACAGAGTATAGGATAGTCTGCGCGAGTGTGCGCAGCTCAATATGATAGCAAAGCTTATAAAGGAAGGAGAAGATGAGAAGGTAAGAAATCTGTCTTCACACGGTCACATTGTTATTAGACACCTGGCCTTGAGCTGTAGAAGTTCTCGTGTGACTTTGTGAGTCTCAACCCAGTAGCCAAAACAGCTCTGTGGCCTTGAAGTAGGATAGATAGAGCAAACAGCACATCTAAGCAAATGAGAAGCATTTGGAACAAACATATCAGGATATAATAAAATGTCCACTACATTCCCCCCTTTTGATCATACTTGATCAATAAAAAACAAATGACAGGATAGACTGATATAACACATCAATGAATACACTCCATCACTGGTTTAAGTAAACACATCATGGATATATCATAGAAAACTGGCTGTTTTTGTGGAGGACAGGCTCCAATATAATGTAAGCATAAGAGGAGAGTACACTTGATACACATGATTATATTGATTATATTGTAGTGTCGGAATCAGACTCTTCTGATTCTAGCTGGTCTATCTCACTGTGGTGCAAAGGATTGTCTTGTAATGGAATAGCAGTATACTGAACGAAAGCTAAAGATACCATGCTGGAAACGCACTTCTTCAGTATTGGGATAATCAAACAGACATATAATATGACACAGGTCAAGAGAAAATTGCTGCATGAGCATGTTCCTAGAGGCTATTATGAATGGGGCATGACCTGGAAGCCTTGCGTTGTCTCGTAAGTGAGGTTCTCTAGCCGAACGTGTAAGGTATCTATGTTATGGGCTTTTTACCTTGTGGTGTTCGTGGTGTTGGAACTCTGGGTAATGATGTGTCGTGTACATTAAGGACGTGAGGACCGTGACTGCTGAATTCAAATCCACTAGAGTGCATGTACCTATCCAGAGGGGAGCCAGAACTTGATAGAGCTTGTCGCCGCACAACCAACCGTAATCTTGTGGAGAGCTAAACCCCACATCACTGGGCCAGGCCAGTTGGAGGGAAATATGGTTAACATCAGGGAATACTACGTTAGAAAGGATTCTTCCAGGGACACTGAATATGCAATACGAGATATTGTAAACACCGTAACTGCACTGTGCTATCTTCCCCATCCCTTAGAGTAATGTTACCAATCCCTGTCTTGACCAGCCCCTCTGCCCATGTGGTTCGCCCTGCTCTCCCCATGTACCTCTTAGATATCTCGATTTTGGCTGACATGCTGTGTGCTGACCATGGATACATAAAATATAGGACTAGTCCTAACACAACTATCATGGCAAGTATGCAGAGGAACCATTTTATGATTGTCCAGGCTCTCCAGTAGTACCAACATTGCTCACGGTTGCGTTGTCGTTTTCCCAGGCGAGCCGTCATCACGAGGTGGGAATGCTCCATGGGGTGTGTGTGTGTATTCCTTCGGTCGATTTTGTGACACGGACAGTCAGACTCCGCACACCGGTAACACAAACGAGGAACCAGAGAGCATATGGAACCGCTCAGCTGGCACTCGCTTGTGACACCTTGTGTGTAGTGTGTTTTGGTGTATGTAGTGCAAGTGTGGTGCAAGTTGGTGATTAGGACACATCACTTGTTGTCATCTACTTCTGTTGGTGATTAGGACACATCACTTGTTGTCATCTACTTCTGTTGGTGATTAGGACACATCACTTGTTGTCATCTACTTTTGTTGGTGACTAGGACACATCACTTGTTGTCTTCTGCTTCTACCGTTTCTCCTTTCCTGTGACTACGACCTTGCAGTGGCTGGCGTGGACCCACGTAGCTCTCTCTCGGCGACCTTGACCGCTGTCTGGTTGACCAGACGCAGGTAGGGGCCAACGATTGGATTTCCAGCTCTTTCTCCGGAAATCCTTGACCAGCACGAAGTCGCCGGGTTGGAGATGGTTAAGTGGACCAGTGGCAGTCGCTAAAGTGGATGACAGGTTAACATACAACATAGCAACCTAGCATCCTCACACAAAGTTGTGGAGGGAAGAGGACATCCTGGAGCCTTGAGTCCAATATGTGGAGGAGCCCCAAAAAGGATTTCAAATGGCTGAGTTGGCTCCGTGTTCGTTCCCACATCCGCATGTACATCAGCACAATGGACAGAGCTTGTGTACATGACAGACCTGTGTCTGCACAGCATTTTGCTAGTTTGTTTTTGATTGTGCCGTTCACAAATGTGAACCGTTGTTCTAATTTAAGATGCTCTCTGATGGGCTAAACTCAATAAAATCCAGCATTAGGTGCTCAAATGAATTTTGCTTAATGCAAATTACCCCCCTTCACCCACTCTTGATGTATAGCCTCTAACATCCCCCCTTTTGACACATTGTCCAACCCATGTGTCAAAAACAGCCCCAACAGCCTTCCACCGAGCCTTCTCAACTGGTGTAGCTAGCTGCTGAAGTGACGACATGTTGTCAGTGAAGGAGGAGACAGGGATTCTAACAAATGAGTGTAAGGTGCGTGAGGTGCGAGAGGAATCAGACTCTTCCTTTGCGGCTGAATCAGCAGATAAATTAGCAGACCCAATTTCTTAGGGAAACTGGGTCTGTACTGCTTGCAGAAATTGTCTACACTTCCAAATAGCCACAAAATCGTGCACTACCCCAAAAACATAGCGTGAGTCAGTATAAATAGTCACGGTTTTGCCTTCTGCAAACGTGCAGGCTTCAGTTAGTGCGATGAGCTCTGCTGCTTGTGCTGAGACATGGGATTGGTCCGGAACGGAGTACAGCAGAATCTGAAACAACAGAAGAAAAAAAAACACCCGATTAGTGCCCCCTTGGTCGCGAGAGGCAGACCCATCAACATACAAAATGAGGTCAGCGTTGGTCAGAGGAACGTCTTTTAAGTCCTGTCTAGGTGTGCACACAGTCGTGTTCGTCACCTTCAGGCAAAGGTCAATAAGAGGGTTCTTACACCTTTTCCAAAATCAAATTCAAGCACTTTTCAAGTATCTTACAGCTGTTGTAAATTACATATTTATATGCACATACTCAAATGATTATTTCCCTACCTCACATTAACTCAGATGTTCTTTATGCTATAAACAACCACATGTGTGTTTGGTGATAGCATTTTACACGAGGATGAAAAATTGAAGAAAAGAAAACTAAGTTTAATATTAATATCAAAATGAGTGATCTGTACATCTAAAAACCCAATTCAAGCGACCTTTCACCTCCACTTAATTAAATGCACTGGTTGCAAGATAAAAATGTGAGTTAATTGATTTAGATAAACAGTTGAAGTTGCAAACATTAATTTATAAGTTGTGTTGACGTATTAATGTTGGTAATTACATCAACTTAATATTGTGTCTCATTTGAACTCTGATTTCTGCGTTAATTGACTTCACCCTAAATTCAAGTTGAGGTATT
This sequence comes from Gymnodraco acuticeps, assembly GCF_902827175.1. Taxonomy (NCBI): domain Eukaryota; kingdom Metazoa; phylum Chordata; class Actinopteri; order Perciformes; family Bathydraconidae; genus Gymnodraco; species Gymnodraco acuticeps. Next base: position 2,308,927 of record NW_022990313.1, read on the forward strand.
GTAATGCAATTGGCTTGATAACTTAATTGTTCTACACCTTGAGTTAAGGATTTCAAGTCCACTCCCACTCAAGATGCCTGGACAAGTTCCCACAGTTAAGACAAATAGAAATATACAAAAGGACATTTTAAGGTGAGTGTCATCTTTTGTCATTCAAATACAACTTGAAATTCAAACTCTCCTGATTGAAACATCATGTGTTGAAATAAACAACTGCAGTTCAAAAATAAAAAGTGCATTGCCTAATGTTTTTGTTGTGGAATCAATTAATTTCTTTCTTTAAAGGCAAAAACATGAATAAGCTAAAAGGAAAACCCGATTGAATACAATATTATTTGGAGCAACTTAATTTACAAATGGCTGTCCACTTAAAAACATCTGTTCATGTTCAACATGTGGTAATTAAGTATACACAACTTAAGATTACATTTAAATCATACGGTAAAACAAGTTGGAACGTTTGGAGTAATCAACTTAAAAACTTGTGTTTATGCTACCAATTATTAAGTAAGTGGTAATTGAAAACACCTGATTGTAGAGGAAACGCCTTTTCCCCTAACTCAAATAACTTTGTTGCTTTAACAAAATGTCATTAGAAGTTGTCTTAACTCAATAACCATCGATGCAACCTATTGCCTTGATTTTCTTTGTTAAGCCAAGCATTTGTTTTTAGAGTGTCCGTAGACTGGGTTCGTAGACTGGGCCTCCCATATAACCTGGCTGAGCTGATATAAAAACAATCAGCCAAATAACTTCTCAAAACATCATTGATTACTATTTTTTAAGTACTTTTAGGTTGGCAGTAAACATAAGTCAGAGGTACCTGGTGTACTTTTCCTTCACTACATGTATTTAATACCTTTAGTTACTTCACAGATCTGGATGAACGATGTGAAATATAATCAAGTGATATAATCAGATTTTAGTTCCACCTGGAGTAAATCCACAAGCTACCCTGCAGTATACAAAGTCATTCAACCTAGCTGCACCTTTACCAGCTTTGAGAACACTTTCATGATCAATCATTATCAAACATATCATATATATTATTCTGAAATGGACCAATCTGCACAATGAATACTTTTACTGTCGCTACTTTCACTATATTTTGATAAGAATACTTTTCTACTTTCACTTGAGGAACATTTTGAATGCAGGACTTTTACTGTACCACTCTGGTACTTCTACTTTTACTCAAGTACAATATCTGAGTACTTAGTCTGAATTCTAGCTACAAAATCACGCAGCGCTGCATAAACATAACCTCACAATGGTAACAAGTGGAAAATAATATTTACAAATGTGTACAATGATTTGTAGGTAATTTTGACTACTCAAAACACCTGACAAAGGAAGACTGTGTTCATTCTACAATTACATGGGATTAAAGTAACATGTAGTTTTACTTGTATAATATTTCCATTTTGTATAAAAGACCGTTTGTTTTCATCTGTTTTAGAATAAACAAAGTATTGGCTTCAGAATACCAAACTTGTTTCGGCAAATTCAGATGATAAATACAACTTTGAAACTTGTAACGGCATAATTACAAGCAGAGAACGGACTAATGTAACATCACAACAAGCATAACAACAGCCGTGTGTTATGAACACATACGCCAAAATGACATGACCCAAAAATGTAACTGTTCTTTGTACATATTGGAGTTTAAACAAACTAGCCTTCTGGCCTTCGGCTGCGAGGTATTTTAACAAGGAAATGGTATCAGCTGTTCTGACTGTTCTGCTGTGGGTGCGCAAATCATGAGGTCATCAAACTGGCCTTGTATGAGAGCGATGCCTTTAGAAACTTGGAGAGAGACCAACCTTGTACACAATGCCTGGTTGTACACAGTAGCCTTGACACAAACGTGTGAATCTGTAAGGTTTACCCTTATATTCAAATGTGAACAAAATTGACTGTCTTTGTGTACAGGAACACTGAAAAATGCATTTGAGAGATCTTATTACAGTAAAAAAATGCTGCAGAGGCTGGAACTTAGGAAAAAAATCAGATAAGGACTTGGGACGAGCGGGCATAGCTGCAGCATTTACAGCTGTAAATCCTGGACAAATCTCCACTCGTCAGGAGGTTTTGTCTCTGATCTTTTTGACAGGAAACACTGGAGTGCGTACCGGAATCGTTACACGGAATAATGACCCCTTGTTTAAACAGAGAGGTAAACACTGGCTGAATGCCATCAACAGCTTCACGTTTCAATGGGTACGGGGGTTGATTTGAACGGAACGTGGACATTAAACATACGTCATATCTGTGAGCTGCCCAGAGTGAGTATGGCACATCTGAGAGCGCGGCAGGAAGCTCAGAGATATGAGAATTACCTCATCATCCTCAACCAACAGCAATGTGCGCAGAACGGCTACGTTTGTGCACATTTTCATCTTATACATGTCACCTGACATATAGTACATAACATATTCTGTGTGTGTAGATGTCCAATCAGTGACTGACTCCAAATCTTTAACGATTAGACCCAAATCCCTCTATCTCTCAGTGGGGCCCCTGGCTAGTGAAATGTGTGGACCGCCCCTGGGATTTGACACAGTTTGTGTTGTGTGGGTGTGAGTGCAACAGGAACCAGCGCTGCGCAGCAAACTCCAAGCTTAGTTTTAAGCATGAGCTCATCATTCACACATTCTAACAGAAAACTCTCATCATTCCCGGTCAGGGAACCACATTTACACGGATCATCAACAACGTTAGCACGTATAATGCAAATGAGAAGCCTCCATGAACACAGCAGGTGGAAAAACACGTTGATCAGTCAAACGCAACAACGCCTGAGAATCAGGATATGTCAGCAGCCATTTAATACACATTCACAGTTCTTTATCATCAAAAGTTTTTGAACCATCGTAGGAGATGGCTGCCGGACTTTAAACCCCTCATTTGTGGAATAAATGAGGCCTAAGCCGAACCGGAGTTTCAGATCTCTGCCCAGTGAATGTATTAGGCAGACGGAGGATAAAATAAACTGTTTTTTTACTGATGTGGGAAATGGATGACTATCATCACCGTTATCTCCACTCTGAAGTGATACAAAAACTTCTCCTTTACAGTCACCCCAGCCGCTCCTATTGAGTGCATACATCTACCACTAAATTTGCAATCAGGCAAATCTGCCCTTTTTACTATAGAACATCAACACCCATGATAGCTAAAGTTAGTGTGGGACATTTCTCAAATGCTGTTTCACTGTCATATTTAAAATATGTACCCTCTTTAACCACAGGCATGTCTTCTACATTTTTCCAATTACTCCTAGCATGATGTGTGTGTGTGTGTGTGTGTGTGTGTGTGTGTGTGTGTGTGCGCGTCACTTCCCTGGTTAGATGCTGGCTGAATTTCCCGTCTCGCTCGATCGGGTCCCCTCCTCCCCATCTGGTGTAGGTCAGTCTGATTGTGAATGGCCCCGTCCTTGCTGTCCCCCTCTCTGCCTCCACTCGCCAGTGTTCTGTGAGCAGTCCCATAATCCAATGTTCAACACTGCCACACTTGAAACATCTTTCTCAAATGAAGGTCTTGCTTCTCGTCTTCTGCCTCGGAAAACCTCTTCTGCCTCTCCCTCGGTATTGTGACCGATCAGCATTCTGTGTAGCTTGCGCTGTGTCTGTGAGTCCGTTGAGAAAGGCATTACTGAGGTGTATTGCCCAAACACTTGCTTGGGCTTGGGTTTGTTTATCCCGCTGTTGTCCCCATCTACTTGGGGCTGATGGGGGTGGCGAGCTTGGAGTTGACGGACTGCATGGCTGGGGCTTGTAGTGGAGGTGGTTGAGGTGGGCCAGCCGGATTGCCAGGGTTGTACCCCGGGGGAGGGAAAGGATACCCAGTCGAGGAGAGGTCATTCAGGCCTGCAATGGAAGAACACAGAGATGTCTGGGGTTTACATGGTTTTGGAAATAATTTATTTTCCTTCTTTTCTTCACATTCATCTTAATATTTTCTTTAATGCCCAAGGCCAACTGCCTTCTTTCACGGCATTCTGCTTAATCCTCCCAGTATTTATTATAAACACTTTCTGTGAGTGTCCAGTTTTCTATATAAGTCTTTTACTTTAACTTTATTTGTATTTCTACTTCTTCTTGAAGAATAAATGTATTCTTTAGTTTCTTGATTTTTAATTTACTCAAAAACCTCCCTTTGGAAATCCGAACATTTCCGTCCATATATTTAATTTAGACAGACTGTTTTCACCATATTTCACTCTCATGACGTCTACAATCGGGCCCTCAGGAGGGTGTACAAGCCCCCTACTTTGCCTTGCTCCCATGACAAAATCTTTTTTCTCATCCGTCGATGATGTGATATTAGTTTCTCAGTACAAATCACGCAAAAACTGATCGTAACCTCACCCGATCTACGAAGGGATAAACCCTTTGTGATATTAGTTTCTCAGTACAAATCACACAAAAACTAATCGTAACCTCACCCGATCTACGACGGGATAAACCCTTTGTGATATTAGTTTCTCAGTACAAATCACACAAAAACTGATCGTAACCTCACCCGATCTACGACGGGATAAACCCTTTGTGATATTAGTTTCTCAGTACAAATCACACAAAAACTGATCGTAAACCCACAATCTACGACGGGATAAACCCTCTTCGAGCAGCCCCTTTCATAAACGTCATGGAGTTTTAATTACGTTTAACTTTAAACAATTTAGACACTGTACATCTCCCCCAGCATTGAAAAGCCTTTTTAAGTCCGTTTGATCTCGTGAAGTCAATCAGTTCCACCCCCGGCGCTGGTCCTCTCGTCCAATACGGTTTCTGTCGGTGTAGAGGAAGATCCGCGGATCCTGGAGCGCCCACCACCAGCGTCCGGAGGTGTTCCCAATCGAACTTGCAGAGACCCTGCTCGCAGCGCCAATTGTTATGGAAATCTAAAAACCCCAATACTGTAGAGTACAAGTCAGAAAACAAATAAATGGTGAATCAGACAGAGTTGTCTTTCTGGTGATGTTTATTCGAGGCCTCAAACAAACATCAGATACAATAAAATATAGACACAGGTCTCACAGAGTATAGGATAGTCTGCGCGAGTGTGCGCAGCTCAATATGATAGCAAAGCTTATAAAGGGAGGAGAAGATGAGAAGGTAAGAAATCTGTCTTCACACGGTCACATTGTTATTAGACACCTGGCCTTGAGCTGTATAAGTTCTCGTGTGACTTTGTGAGTCTCAACCCAGTAGCCAAAACAGCTCTGTGGCCTTGAAGTAGGATAGATAGAGCAAACAGCACATCTAAGCAAATGAGAAGCATTTGGAACAAACATATCAGGATATAATACAATTTCCACTACACCTGTGACCTCAACCTACAGAGGAGTTTTTGACTGATACCACAAACACATGTTTGCAGTATCACAGATTCTAAGAAACAATAAGAAACTCTATAATCAAGATCAGATTAAAATATTCTCTTACAATTGAGACAAGTGAATTTCGGTTCCGCTTTTCGATGCCTGAGGAAATGTTTCTCGACGCTCTCCGTAGCCTACTGTATTGACTGCGGCGGGGCGGGAAATGTAGCGTTATACCCATAGATATAAACACGTGTTTATATTAGGGCTGTCAAACGATTCACCAATCACCATTCGAACTATGTCCAAAATATGCCATTTCTTTATGTATATTGTTGTGGGAATGGAAAGATAAATGAAAGAAGGCGGATATATCCATTTAACATAGTATGTATGTTTATTATAACATTGTTCTGTGTGTCAAAATGAAAGACAGCCCACACACCTATCAATCATCAAACCGTGGGGTCTTATTTCATTACGTGTTGATTTCTATCAACACAGGGGGGGGGGGGTGATCTAACCGCCTTCTGGAAAAGCTTCACAAGTACGTCGGTACGCAAATGCGCTTTGTGACACAAGTGACGGTAACGGCCCGTCTACACTACAGGCATCAAAAAATCTTGAAGCTGGGCGTGTCTGAGGCTTGGCGATTTCTCGCGCCCAAGGCGACCAACAACCAATCAGGAATCTCCCGCCCGCAACCGACATACAAAGCAATAGCAATGTTAAAACGAAGTATACTGGATATAAAATCCCCAAACAGGCGAAAACCTACCAGTTTCACCCACTGTCTCTGCCACCTCCCTCCATGCCTCGCTCCTCCGGTTTGTATCCCGGTAGATGAACAGAGACTGATCATACAGCACCGGGTGATTCACTACCGCTATAATGAATTTTCCCTCAATTTTTTTGAATATGAGGAAATGACCTGCGTAGTCTCTCCCAGCATACACGCGGTTTGATTAGCTAGCGCTTGTACTGTCAGATTTGCATACGCAGGATTTGATTGGCTGATGCCAAGCATCGAGCCTCAAAAGTTGAACATTGTTCAACTTTTGATGCCGATAGATGCTCGTGATGCTTGCAAAGCCATGCCATGCTCCCCACAATGCAGTTCGGCGAAGATTAAAAATATTCTACGTCACCCCATTCAAATGAATGGGCGAAGCGTTGAAAGCATTTTTCGATGCCTGTAGTGTAGACGGGCCGTAAGCATTTCAGATTGTTGCCGCGCATGCGTACCTGCGTACCAGTTATGTGCACCAACTACAGCAAAAGTATTCTCCGTCGGGACAACACCACGCCGTTATCTTGATTCTGATTGGCCAGAAGACATTATCAAAGATGTTCTATTGAGAAGACGATCACTACGTGACAAAAGTTTTCAAAACCGTTTCTAGTCTTCGGTATTTCCAGACAAGTGGCTACTGAAATCAATCTTACTAACTGCCGTCTGTGCAATTCTCGGCGCGAGTTGGCGGACATTATTTTGCTTACTTTAACATCATTTTGCATGGTGGGGCTAAGCCATTTCTTGGTATGGGTGTAGCCTACCCCAGCCATACCCTGGCGCTGCCACTGGTGGGATGTATGGGGCGGGCCATTTTGCACATGCGTTAAATGCGTTAAATATTTTAATGCAATTAATTCAAAAAATTAATTACCGCCGTTAACGCGATCATTTTGACAGCATTAGTTTATATATATATCTATGGTTGTACCCAGCGCCATATTATATTATAGTATTATATGGCTCTGGTTGTACCTACACTTTCTACAGCGTAACCTGAGACCAGGGCCGGCCCGTCGCACTGGCGTTATAGATGTTCGCCTAGGGCGCCAGATCTGGGGAGGCGCTGCGCTGACAGCTCTGGGAGGGAAAACAAATGTTTTGACCGTTGGTGCTCATCCTAATTTTCGGCCTTGATGTAACAACATTCATAATTAAGTAAATGTAACACCCTTTTCATCCCGGTTACACTTTTCATTTGCCCTGTACGATGGGCCCTGTAAGGGATGAAAATGGGGGATGTTGGCTTATCTGGCACCCGCAGCTCACAGCCAAAGTGCGAGTGAGCGAGGGAGAAAGGGAGGGTGCACTGGAACCGGCGCTGTTGTTATTAGCATCTGGTGCTAACTGCTCTAACGGAAGAAGAAGATGTTTCTACAATGATGTGGAGGGAGAGTCCTCTCCAGTCAGACTGAGTGGCTGATAACTACAGCTCAGTGAGGTAAAGGACTCTGAGTGTTTAGATAGTTCACTTTAGTCTAAGTTATCTCATTGGGTCTCAAACGTTTTGATCACAATTCACAAACAGATTGAAGCATTTTACTTTAAAATGTTCAAACAGGGACTTCCGGTAGTGAAGATGTAGGAGAAAGTCGCACGGAAGAGGTCTCCCGGTTGCACTTTAACTTTAACTTTAATATATCTCTGTAAACACCACAATTCATTCGGGAAAGTGACGGATTACAGTTATAACTTCAATTCAGTTGTGAAATGAGTGGTTCGAAATCTAAAGCGAGCAATACGCTGAACTGCCCAGTTACTCGTGGCGGTGCGACTCCTGTAGCTAGCAAAGTTGCTAAAATGGCGGCTGCAAGCTCCGGCGCTAGCGACACACCGGACACCTTTTCAATGAGCCAGCTGGTTTCTGAACTGGAGAAGCAACGGGCCTCGCTCCGGAAAGACATGTCTGAGTTAATCCAGGAGTCTGTCAAACCTTTGCAGAGCTCGGTGGACGTGCTCCGCGAGACAGTGAATCAATTTAATAACCGCCTCGTTGCTGCAGAGACCCTGGCGGGGGATAACTTTGAGCGCATAACAAGCACGGAAAAAACAGTGGAAACACTACTGACCCAGAATAAGTCTCTTCTCGGTCGCCTCGACGACATGGAGAACCGGTCCCGTAGAGTCAACCTCCGGATAATACATATTCCCGAGGGCAGTGAAAAAGGCCGGGACCCGACCGAATATCGCTCACTAGCTCCCAGACCTGGACCGGGAGGTAGACCCAGGCCTTTTGTGATATGCTTTCATCGTTTTCAAGAGAGGGAGAAGGTGCTTCATTGGACCAGACAACACGAGCTTAAGTACCGCGACATATCGCTGCGAGTGTACCCAGACGTCAGCGCCATCACTGCAAAGAAACGAGCTGCTTTCAACAAAATCAAGCAAGCCCTCTACCAGAAAGGAGTGAAATTCAGGCTTCTCTTCCCCGCTCGCTTGCAAGTCTCGTTTGAGGATGGAATGTTCACTTTTGAGACTCTGGAGGACGCGCACGCATTCTACAACGAGCGGGTGATGGGCAAAGGGTAGGGGGCAGTATGGTGTTCCTGGCGGCCACCCTCTACTGAGGGTTTCTCCAAAAGACTGTATTCCTCCGTCTGCTTGGAGGAAGCCGTCTGCTCCTGCTACTGCATGCTGCCCCGTGGACTCACTGCTATGCGGTCACCTTAAACGAACGCCGTGGTGACCATGGAAACGGGTCGGCGCGTGAGTTGTGCTTACTCTCATTATGTTCCGGGAGCGACGTGTATAGACTCCATGTATTTTTCTTTGTTACGATGGGGACTTTGTTTACTTCCAATTGCATGGTGTGGTCGCCGCATGTGATTTTATCACCATTTTTTCTGTTCTGATTACGATGGTAAACATGTTATGTTTGTTTAAATGAGACGGTTAGGCTATCCTATATCAGGCACTTTATTTAATAATTACTATTATTGTTAGGGAAATTATTGACCTAGACTCCTAGATATGACGTACAGGACCAACCCTGACGTCTGTTTATCTCCTTTAAGGACATAGGCTGCTTCAGCCATAATGTTATTGTTCCCATTCTGTGACCGGTCAACACTAGGTCACAGATGGTCTGTTGTTGTGGGTGCACTGGGACACTTCCTTCTATGTTGTTTGTGGACTCCAAGGTATGACATCTTCGAGGCCATAAATGACGGACGCAAGTGACTCAGTGTGCCCAACTGTTTAAACTATCTTATCAAAATATGTTGATTACTCTATGTGAAACCAGTTAAATGGGCTAACGAGAGAGAGGCGCTCCAGAATTGATGTGGCAATCCACCCGTGCAGTCAGACCGTGACTGCTGTGACTTGTGATGTGAACTCTCCGGCCGAAACTCCAAATAAACCTCCAGTGTTTGACATCAAAGCTCCTGCTCTACCGTGTCTCCTTCCTGAGTCGGTGACTCCCACTGACACAGAAGTTTCCCTTACAATTATTACCTCTTTTTGTTTGCTTTTATCTCTGTGCCATATGCTATCCTGCAGTAGAGTCTCTTAAGTGGGATGTTTTTTTTTTGTTTCTTTTTACTTGAGGTAATTGTTTAGGCAAACTTATTGACGGCTTGTTTAAAGGTGAGGACTAATGTTGCTTCACTGTAATCATATATGTTCTTTAAAATGTGGGATATTTTTCCTTTTTCATATTGTTTAACTGGTTGACCTCTGAGTAAGAGTAGGTTATGGAAGCAGAAAGGGATACCCTGTTGGGAGTGAAGATGTGGTCGCGCTTGGTTTGTATAAGGGAATGGAGGGTGGGAGGGTTGTTGATTATTGTTGTTATATATATATATTTTTTTTTTGTATGTGTGTTTTTCTTGTTATGCGTTTTTGTTTTGTTTTCTCCCCTTTTCCTTTGGCTCGGGAGTCACGTCAGCCATGGGAGAGTTAGTGCCCCTCGTCTCCTTATGATATGACGACTCAGGGTAAGAATCTTCGCTTTATCTCCTGGAACCTGAAGGGTGCCAACCAGCCCATCAAACGAAATAAGGTAATGACTCATTTAAAGCAACTTAGGGGTGATATTTTCTTTTTACAAGAAACCCACCTTCGTTCCTCAGAGGTTGGCCTTCTCAAGTGACCTTGGATAAGGGATGTATTTCACTCTAAATTGCCAGTTAGGGCAAGGGGTGCGGCTATCCTTATACACAAGAATGTTCCATTTGAGTTATCAAACTCCATTGAGGCCCCTAATGGTCGATTTGTAATTATTTCTGGTAGACTGTGTAGTATGCCGGTGGTTATGGCCTGTGCTTATGCACCAACATGGGATGATGATACATTTATTAAACATTTTTTCTCCTCACTCCCTAAAGTTGATGACCACTACTTAATTATCGGCGGCGATTTCAATTTAACTCAAAACCCCTCCCTAGACAGGTCTTCCTCTAAGCCTCTGGCGTTATCCAAATCAGCTAAAGTCCTTGACACATATAAATCTAGTTTAGGTTTATTCGACCCATGGAGAGCCAAATCCCATTCAGTCGAAGCCTTTTCATTTTTTTCACACGTCCATCATTCGTACTCTCGGATAGATTTTTTTCTCTTGGATAATTACTTTCGATCAGAGGTCCACTCATGTGAATACCATAGCATTGTTATCTCAGACCATGCCCCCGTATCTATTGATATTAGCTTTCCTAGTCGGGTCCCCTCATCCAGACAATGGAGACTTAACTCCTCCCTACTAGCCCACACTTCCTTTAACCAGTTAAGCCCGAAGGTCCCCCCAGTGGACCCCTCCCACAGTTTTTTTTTTCTCACATGTCTCAGGGCTTCTTAACATTTATGAAACTATTAATGTTTCATACCCTTTTAAAGGTAAGAAACTCCGCTAACTGACAATAAGAACAATTGTTAGCTAAAAAAAACACAAGAGTAATACCAAGCCTTTGAATTAGCATTGAGCGAAAAAATGCTAACTAATACTAACGCTTTTTTACACACAACACACGGTAGAAATGCCCTTATTACTATCTTAACTGCACAAACAAGATATACGATTTAAAGCTGAGACTCCACAGATTCCACACATGTAATGTCATCACTGTCCGACCTCGAATTCCTGGAGCTATCAGCCAGAAAAGAGAAAGTAAACAACATCCGGTTTCAAAAAGATTACAATAATTACGTCTTACCTTTTTTGATTTGTGATCAAAAGTTGTGTTCAACGGAATAAAAACGCATCTCAAGGTTAATCCAATGTCTTTGTGTCAAGTATAATTTTTTACTGATAATCAATCATCATATTTATGGCAATATACTCGGTATAAAGTATTGCCGTCCAGGCTTGCACTTTCAGATATGCTTCGTTTGCTTCTCTATTACGTCCGCTATGGTAATGTTTACGTAGATTTGGGAACTGCCCATCGATTCTATTGGTTCTGATGGTTAAGAAAAAGGTGTAAATCACACGAATCGACCAATGGGTTCCAGAGATATGGTCCTGCGCAAATTATAAAGAATGCCAGCCAGCGTGCCAACATTACGCAGCCCACTTCATTTATTGTTTACAGCGTAAAGAAGCAGGTATTGCAGCAGGACCCAGAGTGCACGGAGCACAGAGCGGACAGCAGATAACGGAATTGCAGTTTTATTGCTTATAGATTATCAGAACATTTCAAAGGGGACACAGCCCCATTGGATATTAATCTATGGATTAACTACATCATCGTTTTTATCGTTTTAATGCCATTGAAGACCAGTTTAGACCAGACAACGAGGAAGGTTAGTCATTGTTAGCCTAGCGCATTAGCGCTAGCGCCATTTGTTTTGATATACGTTTTTGTTGATAACGTCGCGAGTTTGTATCTTTCAGTGTTGGGCTGTTCAGGTGGGCACCGTTAGATTCTGTGTCTCCTTGCGATCATAAACAATGTGTTGGATGTGCAGCTAGGATAAGTAATAAGGGAGCGAGGAGTGATTTTCAGTGCTGTAATAGGTTAGCATTTTTCGCTCGGGGCTAATTCAGAGGCTCACTGTAAGAGTAGGCCTATGTTTTATTTATTTATTTATTTATTTTTTTCACAACAGTTGTATTTGGATGGAATGAATACCTATAGTGATAATTCAAAGTAATAAAATGATTTTTACAGTGAAAAAGTTCAAATGGAACCGATGGTTCCCAAATTACCCAGAGGTGAGTCCGCTTAGACTTTATTTTTCTAAATCTCTCTAAAAAGGTCAAATGTCACTTGTTTTGCATCAATCTTGATACAGGGTACTTATTATATGTTATAGTTTGGATTCCTAAAGCTTTTAGTCTACTAACCCATCATGCAAGGGTGGTCTTCACTATAAGTAAAGGTTTTTTTTTAGGTGGACATTAGAATTTACATGTTTTTACTATGTTCCATCTGAATTTACTTTAAAATAAAAACATCTATATTGATTCTGACACTTCTACATCCAACTCACAGATGTAACCTTGCTTTGAGAAAAATAATTATTAATTTACCCCTTTTAGAAGTGAAAATATATCATTTGTTGTGTTAGTGGCATTTTCGAGCCTGAAACCTGAAAAACAGGCTCAGGGCTTAACTGGTTAAAGAATTCCTCCATACGCAGATCTCCTTGTTCTTTGATACTAATGATTCTCCAGAGATATCTAGACGCACGCTATGGGAAGCATGCAAGGTGTTTATGCGTGGCCAAATCATCTCCTATGTCTCAAACCTAAGGAAGGCAGAAAGGCGAGAGTCGGATGCGCTCACTAAGGAGGTATTTAGAATTGATCAGTTGTATGCTTCAGCTCCTACCCCAGCTCTTTATAAGGAACGCCTTCAACTTCAGTCCAAATTTGATTTAATGTCCACATGTAAGACTCAGAAGCAGTTATTCCTCGCTAGACAACGTTTCTTTGAGACTGGGGACAAAGTGGGAAGATTATTAGCACACCAGGCGCATGCAGCTACACTATCCAGATTGATCCCCAAGATCAAATCTAGTTTAGGTGAAGTTTCCTCGGACCCGACAGAGATCAATAAGATATTTTGTTCATTCTACACTAACCTCTATTCCTCCCAATGTCCTCCGGATGTTTGGGGTGGAGATAATCCTCTAGATAGGACAGTTTTCCCCAAAATAAATGAGGATTTGTGTAAGGAGCTGGGAAGTCCGATCTCTATCAAGGAAGTACAGGAGGCAATTATGTCACTTCAGAACGGTAAAACTCCAGGCCCTGACGGGTTTTCTGTTGAATTTTTTAAGTTACTCCCTGGCACAATTGCACCAGCCCTCCAGAGAATGTATAATGAGTCTTTTGCTGAGGGCCGCCTGCCTCCTACCCTGTCGGAGGCCTCCATTTCTCTTCTGCTTAAGAGTGATAAAGACCCTCTTATGTGTGGTAGCTATAGGCCCATCTCCCTCTTAAATGTTGACCGAAAGATCCTGTCAAAGATCCTAGCCCAACGCCTACAACGGGTCCTACCAAGTATAATATCTACTGACCAAACAAGTTTCATGCTTGGAAGACACTCGTTTCATAATACAAGGAGGCTCTTGAATATCATTGGCTTATCTAGTTCATGCAGTCCGGAATTGATTATTTCACTAGGTTTCGGAGAAGGCCTTCGACGGGGTGGAATGGAGCTTCCCTTTTTTTGTGTTGCAGAAATTTGGTTTCAATTCAGAATTTATATCTTGGGTCAAATTGCTTTATGCCTGCCCAGTCGCCTCAGTCCACACAAACGGTCTCCAGTCTGCCCCATTTCCCCTTTATCGAGGTACCAGACAGGGCTGCCCTCTCTCCCCCCTCTTATTTGCCATAGCTATTGAGCCTTTAGCAATCTGGCTGCGTCAGGAGGGTGGGTTTGAGGGCATCACCAGAGCTGGGAAAGTTCATAAATTATCGTTAGCCGACGACCTCCTTTTATACATGTCTAATCCAGCTGCCTCTCTTCCCGTGGTTCTAGATATCCTCGACAAATTTGGGTCCTATTCAGGCTATAAACTTAACCTCCACAAGAGCGAAGTTTTCCCCATCAATTCTACAGCTAAAAGTATACCCCCAGCTTTTTTCCCTTTCAAATATTCTACCGACGGGTTTAAATATTTGGGGGTGCATATTACTGACTCAATTGATCGCCTTTTCTCAAAAAAATTATCTCCTCTCCTTGAGAGGTGTAAACTAGACTTTGTCAGATGGTCTGCACTCCCATTATCCCTAGTGGGTCGTGTTAATTTGGTTAAAATGGTTATTTTACCCAAGTTTCTATATCTTTTCTCACATATCCCCATCCTTATTAAGAAGTATTTTTTCAAATTGCTCGATCAAATAATAAGCTCTTTCCTCTGGGGCAAAAATAATCCATGCATCAGAAGATCAGTGCTACAGCTCCCAAGGGCTCTTGGAGGCTTGGCATTGCCCAATCTCCTACACTATTACTGGTCCTGTAATATTCATAAACTTTTATACTGGTTTAACAATGCTGCAGACGGCTTACGCCCCACGTAGGTGGATATGGAACTTGCATCGTCTAAACTCTCTCTTCACTCCCTGGTTTGCTCCCAACTCCCTCTGTCTACCTCCAACTTCACCTCAAATCCAGTGGTAACTAACACCATTAGAATTTGGATTCAATTTAGGAAGAGCCTAGGCCTCCATCGGGCCTCAGATCTCTCCCCCATTGTAAATAACCACCTCTTGCACCGATATGGCCTTTCGGACTTGGTTTGACAAAGGGTTAACCAAATTTAGGGACCTCTACAACCAGGGGACTTTTATGTCCTTCCCTGAGCTCTCGAAGAAATTCGACCTGCCTAGAACCCACCTATTTCGTTTTTTTCAGACAAGGCATTTTGTCCAGAATCAGAACCCCAAATTCCAGAGTCGTCCCCCAGAAACCCTGGTTGACTTGTTAGTGGCGCTTGATCCCGAACAAAAGCGGCTAATTTCTAACATTTACAGCCTTATCAGTTCTGCTATTGACAGCCCAGCGACCGGCCCCAGGGATTCTTGGGAGCAGGAGCTTGGAATCACACTGCCCGATGATTATTGGCAACAAGTTTACGGTTGGTTCACTCCTCTTCAATCTGTGCAAGGCACGGCCTCCTTCAGTGTAAAGTTGTGCACAAAGTTCACTACACTAACTTGAGGCTATCTCGGATTTACCCCAATGTAACTGACTCTTGTAATAAGTGCAAACAATCCCCAGATGTTCTGTCTCTGCCCTAGGATCACCACATTCTGGTCCGATGTCTTCAAAACTCTTAGAACAGCATATAATACTACTATCCTTTCAGATCCTCTCTTGGTCTTGTTTGGTGCCCCCCTGCAGCCTCACCTCTAAAGTTATACAGACTGTTCTAGCCTTTGCCACCCTGTTAGCCAGGCGACTTATACTCCTCAATTGGAAACACGCTCAACCTCCATCTCATAGTAGGTGGGTGAAATAAATGTTACTGTCCATTAGACTCGAAAAGCTTAGGTTTTCCCTAAAGTGCTCCTTAAGTTCTTTTGAAAAAACGTGGAGACCTTTCTTAAATCATATTGAATTTATTTTTTTTTCCATACTTATGTATTTGTTGTATGTATGTTGCACTGTTTACATTTTGTGTACTGAGAAGTTCTCCTTTGGGTGGGATTGTGGGAGGGATTGTGGGAGGGATAAAATGACGGGGAAGAATGGAAGTTCTATTTTGTCCCTACTGACCGCCAGAGGCGGTGCTTTAAGCACTGGATATGTCCATCGCGCGCATGCGCAGCTCGAGTACCAATAACAACAAAGTCACCTGTGACCCACGTGACACCGGCTATATCAGCCGGTGTCGTCAGAGGATCTGTTCCTTTCATCTTCTCGCTGCGCGAGGGTACCGTGGCTACATTTTTGTAGCCTCGTTTGATCTGAGGGATTGCTCTGCAAGCAGCTGGCCGCGTGCAGCTTCGCGACTGACAGTCGGAGCTACGGGTCGTTAACGCGTCCTCCAGGAGCTGTGGCCGGCTGTGCGCTGTGCAGAGCCTCGACAGACAGGTTTGTGTCAGCTTGTTGCTGGTGATGGCTGTGTCCCCGCACCCTCTCCCAGCCAAGTTGTCCTGATTGCTGTCTTATTTTTGGTTTGGCTTAGACTTTCTGGTGACGACAGTGTTCCCGCTTCCTCTCCCATAAAGTTCCCCTTATGCTCTTTTGAAACTTCTGCTTGTGGCGTTGTGCCCGAGCTATCATTAGCATTTGAGTCCCAGCTTTGGCTGTGTCCCTCATTCAATTTACTATGGAAAGCCCAGAGTGTCATACTTTAAACCCGTTTTTCGTTTAGATGCAGAGAGTAAGGTAAGTACTTTCTATTTCTTAGAAGCTATTATCTGGTCTTAACATTTGTGTTCTGACTTGGTCGCTTGATTGTTAGCAGCAGCCGCTTGGCTAACACCTTGCTGTTGAGCTTAACTATTAACTCAGCCGGTGAGGGCAGTGCTCCCGCTCCCGGTAACATAGGGTTTGATTGCAGTAGCGCTAGATCGTTGTATTACTGCTCCTAGTACTAGACTCCTAGCACTAGGATGATATGCAGAGAACATCTTCACTGCGGGTGCTGTGTGCTCTGCATGTGCGGTTACTACTGTAACCATGGCCTACGGTTCTATGCGGGCTGTTCTCTTTCTTAGAAGCTAATTATCTGGTCTTAACATTGTGTTCTGACTTGGTTGCTTGATTGTTAGCAGCAGCTGCTTGGCTAACACCTTGCATGTACTGTTAAGCTTCATTATTTAACTCAGCCGGTGAGGGCAGCGCTATATTGTTGTATTTACTGCTCCTAGTACTAGACTCCTAGCACTAGGACGATATGCAGAGAACAATCTTCACTGTGTGTGCTGTGTGCTCTGCATGTGTGGCCATTAAGGAGGATGTTATCCTCCCAATATTATATTATCTAGTGCAGGGGTGGGGAACCTCCGGCCCCCGGGCCGTATACGGCCCGCGAGACAATTTGGTGTGGCCCTCGAGGTAATTTATAAACACACGCAAAGAAGAAAAAAATTAAAGAAATCTAGACCGCAAAATAATTAAACAAGTGAGTGCCTGTTTTTCCTGGCCAAGGTCAGGGTCCTTGAACACAACCCAAGTCTTACATGTCATCACTTGGTATCTCTGACAGGGGTGTAGTTCTGACGGGGAGCACCAGAACGCAGCTCCGCTCCGGCACTTCCAAAAATTGCAGTACCCAGAAGGAGACGTACACATGCTGCAGGTTTTGCGTGGCTGTGTCTTTAGTTGTAAGCCCAGTGGCGATCTGTTCATCTGACATACTGATCATACAGTCAATAACTTTGTTGTTATTAGCATCTGGTTAGCTAGCTATGCTAACGAATATAAGAAGCTTTTTCTCCAACCAGTGAGGTAAAGGCACATCTTTATATGATCATTATAGTTATAAGAGAATAAAGTAAACAGGTATAAAATACTATATGACAGTAAAAAAAAGTTGTTATTAATAAACAAGAATACAGTTTAAAAGGGGAGTGATTTGTAAAATATCCATAAAGAAAAAGAAAATCTGTTTACAGTTCAGTTACAGTTCTGTTTCATATGGGTGTTGAGAGATGTATCCATAGATCTCCTAGTGTTGCTTTTAACTTCAACATTGAAAAACAAATCTTCCCGGGGGAGCATGCCCCCCGGACCCCCCTAGAGGAGGTTAGGTCCCCCCCACTTAAATCATGTTCACATGGATAGGAAACTAAATACAGTTGCACACATCTTGTGTCCATATCTTTCTGTTTTGGTGGTCATGCCACAACTGTGCACGTGCAATGCGTGAGTCATGGCAAGATATCTGGATTAAGAGGTTGCTTTTTCTTTGCACAGCATGAAAGAAAGGCCAAATGAATGGGCTGTGATTTTAGTTTTTTTAAGCAGAGGTCAATAATTTGTACGGCTTCGGAGGATGTTGAAAACATTGAAATGGCCCTTGAGAGGGAAAAGGTTCCCCACCCCTGATCTAGTGGGCAGCCGTTTGGCTGACACTTTTAGGCACCGGCCACAGTTACTACTGTAACTAAGGTTCTAAGCCGTAAGTACTGGCCATAATTACTACTGTAACTACGGTTCCAAGCCGTGTAAGTACTGGCCATAGTCAATACCGTAACTACGGCTCTATGCTGTGTAAGTACTGGCCATAGTTACTACTGTAACTACGGTTTTAAGCCGTAAGTACTGGCCATAGTTACTACTGTAACTACGGTTCCAAGCCGTGCAAGTACTGGCCATAGTCAATACCGTAACTACGGCTCTATGCTGTGTAAGTACTGGCCATAGTTACTACTGTAACTACGGTTCTAAGCCATGTAAGTACTGGCCATAGTTTCTACTGTAACTACGGTTCCAAGCCGTGCAAGTACTGGCCAGAGTTACTACTGTAACTACGGTTATATGCCGTGTGAGCACTGGCCATGGTTACTGCTGTAACTACGGCTCTGTGCTGTTCTCTTCTTTAGAAGCTATTTATCTGGTCTTAAACATGTGTGTTATTTGACTTGATCTCGCTTGATCGTTAGCAGCAGTGCTCGGCTAACGTCTTGCGTATACTGTTAAGCTTCTTTATTTTACCCAGCTAGGTGAAGGCAGTGCTCTCGCTCCCGCTCCCTCTAACGGTAATGCGGATGTAGCTACATCCCTTTTTCTGATGGCGAGTAGTAGCACCGCTCTACTCTTCCCGTTCAGCAGGTAGCTGCAGGCTGTGTTCCCGCACCCGCTCCCGGTTACGCTGCATCTGGCATTCGTCTCTAACTCAACCAGTGAAGGCAGTGTTCTCGCCCCCGCTCCTGATAGACGCTGAACTGCCTCGCTTTTCCGTTAAGCAGGTAGCCGGTGAAGGCTGTGTTCCCGCACCCGCTCCCGGTTACGCTGCATCTGGCGTTCGTCTCTAACTCAACCAGTGAAGGCAGTGTTCTCGCCCCCGCTCCTGGTAGATGCCAAACTGCCTCGCTTTTCCGTTAAGCAGGTAGCCGGTGAAGGCTGTGTTCCCGCACCCGCTCCCGGTTACGCTGCATCTGGCATTCGTCTCTATCTCAACCAGTGAAGGCAGTGTTCTCGCCCCCGCTCCTGGTAGACGCTGAACTGCCTCGTTTTTCCGTTAAGCAGGTAGCCGGTGAAGGCTGTGTTCCCGCACCCGCTCCCGGTTACGCTGCATCTGGCATTCGTCTCTAACTCAACCAGTGAAGGCAGTGTTCTCGCCCCCGCTCCTGGTAGACGCGGAACTGCCTTGTTTCTCCGTTAAGCAGGTAGCCGGTGAAGGCTGTGTTCCCGCACCCGCTCCCGGTTACGCTGCATCTCGCGTTCGTCTCTAACTCAACCAGTGAAGGCAGTTTTCGCCCCCGCTCCTGGTAGACGCCAAACTGCCTCGTTTTTCCGTTAAGCAGGTAGCCGGTGAAGGCTGTGTTCCCGCACCCGCTCCCGGTTACGCTGCATCTGGCATTCGTCTCTAACTCAACCAGTGAAGGCAGTGTTCTCGCCCCCGCTCCTGGTAGACGCGGAACTGCCTTGTTTCTCCGTTAAGCAGGTAGCTGGTGAAGGCTGTGTTCCCGCACCCGCTCCCGGTTACGCTGCATCTGGCATTTGTCTCTAACTCAACCAGTGAAGGCAGTGTTCTCGCCCCCGCTCCTGGTAGGCGCTGAACTGCCTTGTCTTTCCGTTAAGCAGGTAGCTGGTGAAGGCTGTGTTCCCGCACCCGCTCCCGGCTACGCTGCATCTGGCTACCTACAGAATGGTTCATTCATGTAGTGCCTGTATGGCTTCTCTTGAGCCCGAGGATGGCCACGACCGCTGCCCCTCCTGCCTCGGCCGCCTCTGGCGGTCAGTGGGGACGAAATTCGAGCATCTGAGGGAGGTTCTCACGGTAAACGCCTGCATGAGCTGGAGCTGCATGCCTCGGGCGCTCAGAGTGGCTAGAATCACTGAGGTGGAACGTCTGGCAGCAGCCAACAGACACCTCTCCTTGTCACATCCTCCTCCAGATCAATTCGGCCGTTCCCGGCGACTTGAGGGAGCGATGGCTATGTGTGCTCCCCCCAATAGAAGGACTAGAAATAGGCTGTCCTCTAAAGTGGATCGGCTAGCTGCCGATAGGGGCATGATGAAGTCGCCTCTTGGCCCTTCAGCCTGGGCCCGGTGTAGGGGCTGCTAGCGGGCCGCCTGTCCCCCCCGCCCCCCCTTCGGTTGACGCCCCTCCTTCGATTGGCGCACCTCCTTTGGCTGACGCACCTCCTTCGGTTGACGCACCTCTGTATGAGGACGCCTTGTCGCTGGTACAGACTCGTCGCCAGGTTTCCCTGCCCAGTCACCACTAACGGAGGCATGTAGGAGAGTCCTCCGTAGCGTACCAGTCGAGCCAGGGGAGCTGTTTAGGTCAGCTGCCCTGGAGGCACTGGAGCGTGCCGCCCAAGCTAGGCAGACCAGGCAGCAGGTCTCGGGTCTTCGCAGACCTGTGCCCGCTCCCAGCAGGCCCAGGGGCCGCTCTAGCAGCCGCACTCAGCCGCCGGATTACAGGGGTGGTCTGCAGAGGTCTTAGCGGCCCACTCAACCACCTCCCAATGACTTTCGTGCCCCAGGTCGCCCGCCTTCCAGGCGGCCTCGTGCCCCAGAGCCTTACCGGCGCTCCCCAAGAGGCTCCAGGGGCCGGGGGGCTGGGCCCTGAAATCCCGGGGGCGGGCGTCGGCTGCTTTCCCAGCAGTAGCTCAGTTACTGGGCGGTCTGTACTTCCGTCCCTTGGGTGGTTTTCACCTTAACCCAGGGGTACGGACCGCAGCTCCGGCAGGGGCCCTAGCTCTGGCCCAAGAGTTGTCCGTCCTTCTGTCCAAGGACGCAATCAAGCCAGTAAGACCCTCTGCTTAGCCCAGGGGGTTCTACTCGCCGTACTTTCTCGTGAGCAAGAAAGTTGGCGGATTTCGCCCGATCTTGGACCTCAGAGGAATCAACAGATTCCTGAAGGTGCTGCCATTCTTTATGCTGATCACTGTATATGCACAGGTGGAGTGGTTCTCAACCGTGGACTTGAGGGATGCCTACTTCCACGTGGGCCGGGCAAGAGGGTGCCTTATATTCAGTTCCTCCGGCCCTTGGGCAGACTAGCAGCTGCCTCGGCCGCTGGGCCCTTAGGCCCGCTGTCGTTGCGCCCCATGCAGATGTGGCTGAACAGCCTTCACTTGGACGCCAAGTGGCACAGGCACAGGGAAGTCAGGGTGTCGCAGCATTGCTTCCCTCCACGCTGGAGGGGCAGGGCCTATCTCCTGGTGGGCGTGCCCATCGGCGCCATCCCATCCCGCCAGGAGACCATCACCATAGGTGCATGTCTCTCAGGGTGGGGTGCAGTGCGGCAGGGCAGGACCGTTCAGGGTCAGTGGTCTGCCCAGGAGAGTGCGCGCCAGGTCAACGTGCTAGAGCTTCGGGCTGTGCAGCTTGCACTCACGCACTTTCTACCCCAACTGGGGGGCAAGAATGTGCGTGTTCCTTGGGGACAGCATGTACGTTGTTGCTTAGACAACAGTTCCTTCTAGATAGTGGACGTTCTCACTCCACTCAGAATTTATGTGGCTGCGATTTCTGCCCGACATGTTCGGGTCGACGGCGCCACGGCGGGTTGCCACAGGTCGGTGTCCCACAGGTCGGTGTCCCTCTTTATGAGAGGGGCTTTACGGCAGCGTCCCCCTAGCACCCCGAGGGCTCCGGCTTGGGACCTGCCCCTGCTGCCGGATGCCCTATCATCTCCTCCCTTCGAGCCCCTGGCCCAGGTGGGGCTCAGGTGGCTGTCCATGAAGGCAGCATTTCTGCTTGCCATAGCCTCAGGGAAGCGAGTCGGGGAGTTGTATGTCCTCTCCATAAACAATACATGTCCGAGGTGGGACTCTCAGGCGTTGCCCTTTGGGCAAATGTGGCATTCCTGCCCGGGGTCCTTCCACAAACCCACTTCAATCAGCCTGCCCGGCTGGCACGCTTTGACATTCAGGAGTACGGCACGTCGAAGTTGCTGTTACCTGGGGGTGCCCAAAGGGCATATATCAAGGCTACTGCCTGTATACGGCAGTAGGAGCAACTCTTGATTTTGCCCTGGCGGCACTAAAGGAGGTCATGCCCTCTAACCAGTAGCTGCCCCACTGGGTTGTCGATACCATCTCACAGGCTTACGGGGCCAGTGGCCGCCCCCTGCCATCAGGCTGAGATGCCACTCTACAAGGAGCATCTCAACATCTTGGGCTGCCCTGAGGGTGGTGCCCCTGGAGACCATCTGCGCCGCGGCGTCGTGGGCGTCTTCTGGCACATTCTCCAGTTGTCATCAGGTCAATGTTGTCACTCCCCATTATTTGGGCGTGGTCCTTTTGCCGAGCTCCGCTGCTTCCAGTGGTGAGCAAGGGCTTGGATTCTTCATGACATTGTTGGTATAAGTCATCCAGTGCTTAAAGCACCGCCTCTGGCGGTCAGTAGGGACGAAATAGAACGATAGTTACGGCTGTAACTACGGTTCTATGAGTCCCGGATGACCGCCAGAGTTCCCTGTCACTCAGAATTATTGTGTGCTCGCGAGAAGATTCTGGGAACAGATCCTCTGACGACACCAGCTGATATAGCCGGTGTCACGTGGGTCACAGGTGACTTTGTTGTTATTGGTACTCGAGCTGCGCATGCGCGCGATGGACATATCCAGTGCTTAAAGCACCGCCTCTGGCGGTCATCCGGGACTCATAGAACCGTAGTTACAGCCGTAACTATCGTTCTCTGTGACACTGCTCTGTTGTTGTGTTGGTCTAATTGCTTCCAATAAATAAAGTTGATAATGAAAAAAAAAAAAATGTTCAAACATTTCTTCCCGGTATGCCTGAGAAGGCAGATATGCTTGTTTTCCTCAACAAGAACTGTTTTTAAATGGGGGGGGGTTTCCTTTAAAAGTTGGACTGTTGCACTGTTTTAGCTTCAGTGGTTCTCAGGTTACAGTTACATAGCAGTGAATATAAACAGGCTGATAAATGTGAATATTACTGTAAACTAACCTGTGTAAAAGTTTCTCGAATAAATGTAATTTTTTTGGTGGAAGAAGCGAATCATTTTTTTACCCTGCCCCTCAAAGAATCGGAATTGAGAACCGTTAAGAACCGGAATCGAAAAGTGGAATCGGAATCAGAATCGTGGAAATTCAAATGATACCCAACCCTAGTGCTCAGTCAGGACATTTTGAACTGATACACTGGGTCAAAGTTATGGGCCTTGGAAAATACTTCCCCAACAATTAAAAGCAGGATTACCTTAATACCGGGATGAGCGGAAGTCGGATGCTCCAAAAACAAATCCTAATTTTCCTCGTTTGTCACGCTTTGTTTCTGTTCACTAGGTTTGCAACTTTTTCTTATGAGAAATCGATCAATTTTTTCTCTACAAACACTTGCTAACTAGTATGAAATGGAGAAGCTATTCGATCGTAGCCAAGCTAGCGAAAGTAAAAATGTGCCAGGTTGGTTGTAGTATCCCACCATGTATCTACCCGTCCAAGAGCACATTCGCCATGTAGTGCTGGATAGACCGCCAACACTGGCAAATCAGCAGTGAGTCAGTGTCGGGGGGGCAAGTTTAAATATCTTGTTGTCTATTTTTGCATCTGTATTTGTAGGCTATTAGAGCGAACATGTTCAGTGTTTTAATGGGTTATATGTAAAAGCCATGCTTGTTTTTATGTCTATGCACTGTATAATCATAGGGCCGTTTCTAGCTTTTTGGGGGCCCTATGCAAGATGCTGTTTGGGGGCCCTAGTTTTGACAGTTTTTTAACTACAATGATTCCGAAGCCTTTAAGATGATCCGTGGAGATGCATCAATCTGTTACACTTTAATAGGAAAACAGGCTAATTTCACCAAAACCAAGCAATTGAAAATTACAAAAAATGATATTAAAAAGTTAAACAATAAGGCTCCTCTATGTCAATAAATGCAAGAGATGCAGCATTTTCTCAACAATGTTAAATTTACATTTTTCATCTTCCTCATCGTCTGGATCGTTGGACTTTATCGATCACTATCGATCACTATTATATATATGCTTTTATTGTTTTCCTGCCCTAACTTTTATTTATTTTCTCCTGTTTTCTTTGTACTCCTTCATTTCTATACGTTTTTGACGCAATAATGCCCCTGTATTAGGATGATGCACGGGAGGGCTACTTTCCACAAGCTATGCTTCAGCCCTCCTGCTTCTACTAATTGTGTTCATCTTTGTGTATATGAATACAACTTTTTTTGTTTTTCGGATGAATAAAAAGAAAAAAAAAAAATACTTTCAGCTTGGGGGGCCCCCTAGTGGCCGCGGGGGCCCTATGCCCCCACATAGTCCGCCTATAGGAAGAAACGGCCCTGATCATATCTATCACCCCTTTATTTAGCCTACTGCCATGCGAGCCACAAATTAAAGCTTGGCGAGCCGCAAGAGGCGCATTGAGGAACCCTGATCTAGACCAAAGAATATATCTAAAAAAATATCTCAAAGTTGAACACAAGACAAGTCATTTTCACAACTAGAGTAAACAAAATAAATTACAATTTCGGTTGGCTCAAAGTTGGAAACAACTTTGACGCTGTGTCTCAATTCGGATCCTTTCCTTAGTACACTGCATGTTGTGAACACTTATGCAGTTTGTGAATTTTGACCGTGTAGGTTTTTTTTTTAAATCACACAAAGATCACTAACTAGCTAGCTATGATCATACCAGTATAGTAAAGTACAGTATAGTGGACATCACTTTTATAGTTCTGAGTTTACAGGAACCACTGCAACCGCTGCTGGTAGCGTAGCTTCCGTTATGTAGCCAAGATGGCGGTCGTTGAGGGTGAGAAGTCCCCAGCGTTCCGACTCAACTTTGTTAGTGTTACACCACGCCGCTCCTCCGCTCCCTCCACTGGCTTCCGGTAACTGCTAGAATCCACTTCAAGACAATGGTACTTGCGTACCATGCTGCGAATGGATCTGGCCCTTCCTACATCCAGGACATGGTTAAACCGTACACCCCAGCACGTGCACTCCGCTCTGCATCAACAAAACGGCTCGCTGCACCCTCGCTGCGAAGGGGACCCAAGTTCCCATCAGCAAAAACACGTGGGTTTGCTATCCTGGCTCCAAAATGGTGGAATGAGCTCCCCATTGACATCAGGACAGCAGATAGCTTACACACCTTCCGGCGCAGACTGAAAACTCATCTCTTTCGACTCCACTTCGAGCAATAGAATTATTAACAAAGCACTTATATACTAATAAAGGACTGGCTTATCTAAAGCCAGTTGAGTAGCACTTGAAATGTTTTTGCTCTATGAAACCTGATGTACTTATGATTCTGTTTTCTTCAAGTTTGTATTTTGTTGGTCGAACGCACTTATTGTAAGTCGCTTTGGATAAAAGCGTCAGCTAAATGCAATGTAATGTAATGTAATGTTATGAGTGTACCATCCAGGTACTCAAACTGCATTTTGCCGTACGTCGCATAAGGAAGCACTATTGCACTCAAAACGGCAAGTTTAAGAACAGAAGTACACAAACTGAGACACAGCATGAAAATATTTCTGTGACAACTGAACCAGCTTCATCTGTTTTCAGGACCGTGTTACACACGGTGTTTTTTAAGCTCCATTACAAGGAGAACCTTATTGGAGAGTTTTCTCAACAATAACTTTGATTAGAGACCAGCTGTGTCCCAGGTAAAGTGGCCATCCACCAATCGGAAGGTCGGGGGTTTGATCCCCAGCGCTGGCAGGGATCTACATATTGAATTGTCATTTGGCGAGATACTGAACACCAGGGTGCACCCGATGGCGTAGCAAGTGTGCATATGCATATGATATGTGTGTGTGTGTATATCTCTCCTAAAGAGAGAGAGTGGCAACGTGAATGTGTTTGAAATTATGTTGTAAAAAAGCACTGACTTGTTGCAAAAACTAGTAAAATGTTATATAAATTCAGTCCATTTAAGATGTCCCGCAGTAATCCAGGAGGAGCCTTCAGGGCCCCTTGGGTTCTTGGACTCCAGGGTGTTTTCCTTCTCTGCCAGCCTCGACCCTCTTCTCCCTCTCCTCCCTTTGAATCACCAACAACCTGCAGAATCTGCTGATCAGTGTGTTACTCTTCCTTCTCCTTTATCTCTCTATCTCTTGATATCTCTCTTGCACCTACATGTAAGTGTCTGCTTCACTTCACCTCATCTGGCTCCTCCCTCTCCCTCCCTGTCCACGGGTCAGATTTCTTGCTTAAAGGAGTTTTAACCTTCCTCTGATCTGCCTTTCCCTTTGATTCCTCGATTCAATGCTGTTGAAGTTGGCCAGTGGGGGTAATATGAGGCAGCTGAGAGATTCCACCTGGAGCACCACCTGGTGTGTGTGTGTGTGTGTGTGTGTGTGTGTGTGTGTGTGTGTGTGTGTGTGTGTGTGTGTGTGTGTGTGTGTGTGTGTGTGTGTGTGTGTGTGTGTGTGTGTGTGTGTGTGTGTGTGTGTGTGTGTGTGTGTGTGTGTGTGTGTGTGTGTGTGTGTGTGTGTGTGTGTGTGTGTGTGTTGTGTGTGTGTGTGTGTGTGTGTGTGTGTGTGTGTGTGTGTGTGTGTGTGTGTGTGGGTGTGTGTGTGTGTGTGTGTGTGTGTGTGTGTGTGATGTTGAGAGTAAATGCATGTTGAAGTTGGCCAGTGGGGGTAATATGAGGCAGCTGAGAGATTCCACCTGGAGCACCACCTGGTGTGTGTGTGTGTGTGTGTGTGTGTGTGTGTGTGTGTGTGTGTGTGTGTGTGTGTGTGTGTGTGTGTGTGTGTGTGGTGTGTGTGTGTGTGTGTGTGTGTGTGTGTGTGTTGTGTGTGTGTGTGTGTGTGTGTGTGTGTGTGTGTGTGTGTGTGTGTGTGTGTGTGTGTGTGTGTGTGTGTGTGTGTGTGTGTGTGTGATGTTGAGAGTAAATGCATGAAAGAAACGCAGTGGGGTAGCACAGATTTAAAATGTGTCTCTAACTTTTGCAGGGACTTTTAAACATAATAAATGTGCGTGAAAGTGCAACACAGAGTCCTAGATAGCTGAGAGGAAGAATTACAAAGAAAAGAGAGAATAGGAGACTTTATGAGAATGTGTTTCTGGAAGTCTGACAAGGACAGAGAGTAGCGGAAATGACTCGAGGTGAGAAACATTAACCATTTCTTGTTCTCTTGGATTGGTTGATAAGTCTAGAAAAGCACAATATAAATAAACTCAATTTATTAATGTACTTAAATTTGTGTTTTTGTTTTTTTCGAGCGTGTAAAACTAAAGAAAATACAAATGAAACAAAAGGTGATACAGACATGATACAGTACTATACAAATGAATGCAATAAGAAAACGAAACATTTAATTAATAATTGAATAATCTGTAGTACAAAGTTTTAGCTAATTACACGTCCGAAAAGGGGTCGGAAGAAGTTTACACTTATTTAATCCGACCCCTTCTCCCAAAATCTAAATTATTTTATTTTTTTACATCTTAATATATGTTAAAGGTGGGGGAGGTAATTTTGGAGAAACCAGCTTGAGTGCGCTAGAATTTGAAAATACACAGCCGTAACAAATCTGCCCCTTCCTTACAGAGCCCCTCCTCCAACACACACGAACGCGCACATGACCAATGGGGGCACGAGATAAGTTTGTGCACAGATGGAAGGCTGACAGGCAGGTAGGCCATCCAGTTACTTTAGCCGGGCCGGCTCAGATGATTGGTCGTGCTTTTTACAGTACCACGGCTTCCACAGATGATGATTTTTATGTATTTTTTGTCAAAGCACTTCAGATATTCATTGCTATCGGGATGTTAAGAGCATTCCATGGAATATAACAAAAAGTGTATCTCGAGCCGGTTTCTCAAATTTACCTACCCCACATTTAACATACAATATAAATGTATACTTATAATCTTGAATAATTTATATAATCATTCATATAATATATATCTATATACAGGCAAGTTAGGAGAATGGTCTCTATATTTATATATATACATATGTACACATACATACACAAATTCATAAATAGAATACAAAACAAGAATATAAACAGTTATGGTTTAGCAGTTTCCTCCCTGTACCTTGTGAGAATTGTGTCTTTATACCTCTTTTTGAATAGTTGTATGTTTGGACATCCCTTTAGCTCCTCACTCAAATTGTTCCAGATCTTCACCCCACAAACACAAACACGTCTCTTTGTTGTGCGCACCCTAACATTAGTGAATATAAAAGAACCCCGTAAATAATAATTCCCTTGTCTTTCATTGAACATTATCTGATTATTCAAATTAATAATATACATATATAGTAATTGAACGTTTTTTGCCTTAAACATGATTTGTGCGATTTGGAATTCAACAAGATCTGACAGTTTTAATAATTTTAGCTCTAAGAATAATGGATTGTATGATCCCTATAGCCGACATTTTTAATAAGTCTTATTGCTCTTTTTTGTAAAATAAATAGGGATTGTGTTTTATAATTACTGCCCCAAACCTCTGCACAGTAACTTAAATAAGGTAACACCAATGAACAGTAAAGAATGTAGAGGGAAATATGATCAATAATCTGTTTTGCCTTGTTTAATATTGCAATACTTCTTGAGACTTTGGAATGAATATGTTTTATGTGAGGTTTCCAGCTCAGTTTCTCATCAATTGTGATTCCAAGGAATTTATTTTCTTTATCTCTCTCAATGTAAATCCCATCTATCTTAAAGCCCACGTCACACTGTCCCGAAATTGACACCCGATGGACACACGATAAAGGAAATATTCAAATTCGGCTGTGATCGTACGAACATCGGGCCATTCGTGAGGGCATCTTAAGCCATCGTATGACCGCCGGTGGAGTTTATCAGGCTCCGGCAGCAACTTCGGGAGCGGTGGCAACATCTTTGGCATGGCAAAGCATTGCCGAAGGATCTTGCAAAGGTTCATTTTCGTGTTGACTTCGTGTGTCCATTTTGCCCTTCGTAAGGCCATCGTGAGGGCATCGTATGACATCGTTTCCCATGTGTCATGGTAACGTGGTAACGTGGACATATAAAAGGCTAACTCCCAAAGCTTCAATCACAATTCAGCTCCTGCAGAATGGCATACTATGACGAGACAACAAGGGAAAAGAAGGCAGCAGCATTTCTTCTTTTGATGCACCTCAGAGAACATGATGAGCAACTCTTACAGGTAAAAATTGTCTTATTTCACATTGTAATTTCTTGCTATTTGTGACCTGCTCAATCGAAATCAGTAGCAGTGATGACACCTGTATTAAGCAGGTGAAACAGGAGCATGAGGACACGGTGCGCGATGTTTCCTTGCAGATCGCTTCTCTGGTTGTTTTATTGCACAACAAAATCATGTAAACAACCCAATTTGTGTTCTGTGAAACTGAAAATAATATTACATTGTTTTCGTTACTTTCGTTGCAGTTGTATCTGCAACTGCCGCGGCGCCAGGATTTCAATTTTGGGTGGGCCAATGTAATTTTGGCTGGGCCTGTTCTAATAGATGTTTCTCGTTAACAAAAAGAAAAGAAAAATAAATGCCTGCTTATCATTGTAGGCAACATATTTCCTATAGTAAAGACACTTTTTCTAAACCCTTCTCTTTTAAACATTTTCACTTATAAGAAGCTTAAATATTATTTCAATGATTAAACGGCACGCCGCAATGAGTGAAATGAAATGTTAACCTGTTTAGCCCAGAGCCTGTTTTTCAGGTCTCAGGCCATAACAAATGACCATATCTTCCCTTCTAAAAGGGTTAAATTAATAATCTTTTTTCTCAAAGTAATGATAAACCTGTGAGTCGGATGTAGAAAAGTCAGAATCAATATAGATGTTTTTTATTTTAAAGAAAATTCAGATTGAACACAGTAAAAAACTGTAAATTATAGTGTCCGTACAAAAACATATTTTTTACTTATAGATGAAAACCACCCTTGGATGATGAGAAGGTAGACTAAAAGCTTTAGGAATCCAAAGTACAACATATAATAAGTACCCTGTATCAAGATTGATGCAAAACAAGTGACATCTGACCTTTTTAGAGAGATTTTTAGCAAAAAAACAAACACTTTTGGGGTCATTTGGGTGGAAATGGGTGTATTTGCCGTTTCTCTGGAACCGATTGGTCGATTTTGATGATTGACATCTCTTTTGAACCATTAGAGCCAATAGAATCGATGGGGGAGTTCCACATACACAAACACGTTACCATTGAGAAATGAGAGCTATGCACATGCAGTTTGCCCAAAGCGAAACCTTGGGGCGGCAGTCCACTTTTTGTCATTTTGAATTTGTCACTTGAGATTTGCATTTCACGAGCATATTAAACTAACGTTACATTAACCTCCGCTACACAAACACGAGCTAATGACGTTTGTGTCTTAATGCTTGTTTATTGCAGTATTTGGCTTCTTACACTTGGCTGGGTGAAGTCGTCAAATTATCTGTGCACAGTATGCATCTACGTTATCACAAACAGAGCTGACACTCACTGAAAACCATGAAGAGTCCGAAACCGTTTGCTGGTTAGCACTGTGTGGAGGACTCCACTCATTCAGTCTGCTGCTGACTCGTGCATGATGAGCCTGGATCTCTGGATCTATGGTTATGGCTCTGAGTCCGCACGAGTCTGCAGGAAGTTTCACTGATCCGCGTCCCCTGAGCCAAACGATCACTTCTGGAAGCCATCCTACTTGCTAAAGGCTAGGCAGATGGACTGGGGTACATTGTAATGTGATTTTACATGTGATAAGGAGAATAGCGAGTGATGCAATTTATAGTTTTAATTTGTCCGTCACCAGGCGTAGGACTCAAAGGACTCGGGTTAATGGAGAGGGGAGACTCGTCTCCCAGGTCATTACTAGAATCCGGGTTAATGATCCGGGTCAATCAGGACTCACCCATCTCTAGTTCTGCTTTACTCATTTGCTGCTGGCTGTTTCATCTGATTCTCCACCAACCAGCCTCCTCCTGTCCCAGTTGTATACACCTTACTGAGTGATGGCATCTCTTTCCCTGTGCATTTTGTGTCTCCTACGTCTCGGTGAAATGTACCTGTTGGTTCTGCTCTGTTTGGCCCCTGGGGTTTATTGCACTCGCTCTTTGTACACCCCCAGGAGCAGAGCCTATTCCACAAAATAAAAAGTCTATAATATGCTTTGACTGTATCTCTGACATAATGCAATATGAGCAACCCCAGAAGAACTCCAATAGTTGCTTTTATGAAAAAGTCATACAAGTAATATATGTGCGTATGCTCGATACACACGTAGGACATATTGTTGAGCTGATTGATTGTCAGCACTACTGTTACTCCATTCTTGTATTAGGAGCAGTGGGCAGCTATTTTGCAGCAGTGTGGTCTGGTGCCTTGCTTAAGGGCACCTTGGAATTGAACAGGATGCATCTGGATCCTTCTGGGACTTGAACCAGCACCTCTATAGTTGCCAGCTCAAGTCCCCACAGACTGCCCAACTGTTGCCTCAACATAGATTGGTCAATGTATTAGTTTTTAATATATGGGTTCCAATCTTTAGTGAAGCACTGTCATGCCTAAGACACTGATACAACGTTATTTAGAGTTTCAACAAGTTGTTTAAGTGGCTACTACATTGATCGGAACATAAATACTCCTCATTCAACAGAGTGCCATTCAATGTTCTCTAGAGCAGTGGTTCTCCTGGGGGGGCGCCAGGCCTCAGATGATTTGAGGCCAAATATCATATTTAGACTTTTTTTTTACATATAATTGTAACGCAATACATGATTGTCACTAAAAGCCTTGTCTCTACATTACAATAAATAAAAAAAAATGTGATTAATTAATTTGAATACAAATTCAAGTTAGTAGCTATTAAAGGTGGAGTAGGTAATTTTGGAGAAACCAGTTCGAGTGCGCTAGAATTTGAAAATACACAGCCGGAAAAAATCTGCCACTTCCTTACAGAGCCCCTCCTCCAACACACACAAACGCGCACGAGATAAGTTTGTGCACAGATGGAAGGCTGACAGGCAGGTAGGCCATCCAGTTATTTTAGCCGGGCCGGCTCAGATGATTGGTCGTGCTTTTTACAGTGCTACGGCTTCCACAGGTGAAATGTTTTAATGGATTTTTTGTCAAAGCACTTAAGATATTCATTGCTATCGGGATGTTAAGAGCATTCCATGGAATATAACAACAAGTGTATCTCGAGCCGGTTTCTCAAACTTACCTACCCCACCTTTAAAGGCATAAAAAGACAGAAATGTATCATTATTTTAATAGAAATGTTTCTTCTGCCCGTAAAGTGTCCAAACCAGGCTTTTCTGGATAAGAGCATTTTTAAAACATAGTCATTGTCCATGCCGGTTTCAATTGGATTATTTGTCACAGTTGCTCCGATCAGACCGGTCTCCTCCATTTTGTAGATTATTTACGACATTTGAATCCACATAAACACATCGGCAAAATCCGGCTCACTTTGAGCATGTGTTTTAAACAGTTTAATCCCTTTGTGAATTGTTTCCACTTCCGCACCGTCCTTTAATTTCTTCATACAGCGGGAATCCAAATGAATTAATCCTGAGTCCAATAACCATCAAAGTCACTCCAAGTGCTCCTTAATTACGCTTTCATCCTCCTTTAACAAAATACTTCACATTCATCCAGTTTGTGACAGTAGTTGTAGCATTTTTGAGACTTTTAAACTTTAATTACCGCTGTTGCGCTACCCCCCCCCACCCCCCCATTGTGTGTGTTGGGGGCCGCGTAACTTCCAACAGGAGTCATTTGGCGGGGCTCTTGGGGAAAAAGGTTGGGAACCCCTGCTCTAGAGGAAGCATCAGGCAGTCCTCTCCAGTCACCTGTAACAGGAATGTTAACAGATGTAAAACTATAGATACAATCAATTAGTAAATGCTAATTCCCCTAGTTGTAAAACTGAGTGTGCCACAGGAATCCATTAGCCTCAGAGGTCATTACCGTTATAAATCCTTCGGGCGTGCTGCAATGAATTATAAATAGCTCACTGTTAATTCATCTTGATTAAAAGAATTGTAACAGTTATTATGCTGTCTCTTACGTAAGGCTGTAGATAGATGTGGTTAGGTTGATTCGTTGTTAAACATGTCCAATGTCATTTGTAGTCTCAGAAAAACCATTGATACCCTCTTTAATTTTTAAATAAAACATGTATGTTGAAAGAGTTTTGGGTACATGTTGCATAAGTTAAACAGAATAGGTTTTAGAGCCACACTGCACTAATAAAACAGATTTGAAAGCAAAAGTGTTGACAAATGCAAATCAAAAAAGGTTTCTTGCAATTAAATAAACCTGTTGAATAAAATATTACAGTATATATAATATACAGTGTATATATAGTACAGTATATAGGTGCTGTGTTGCGCCTAATGGAGAAGCTATCATGCTAACCGACGTCTCCAGTGGCCTTCATTTGTGCTTCCTTTCCATAGGTCAAACACTTTTGAACAAACATCCCATATGTAAGCTGTTCTCTGAAGATATGGAAACAGTCTATAATTAACTGTCATATACAAGCATTTCCTTTTTCTCCTCACTGATTCTCCTCCTAGAATAGAATCAGAATAGAATCGGAGGGATGAAACCCTCTGTAATGGTCACACATGCAGAGCAGACACAGTGAAATGTGTTCTCTGCTTTTAACCCATCCTAATACCAGTAGTCTAGCACCAGGAGCAGTGGGCAGCTATTGTACAGCGCCCGGGGAGCAATGGGAGTGAGGGGGATGTCCGGTGCCTTGCTCAAGGGCACCATGGCAGGGCAGGAGGTGAACTGGGACCTCTCCAAGTAGCAGTCCACACTCCATATTTAGGTCTGTTCGGGGACTTGAACCTGCGACCCTACGGCTCCCATGGCGCTTGTTGGCGCAGGACCGTCTGCCCAATCTCCAATCATGATACTCGCTGTCCATTGTGAGATTGGACCTAAACCAATCACGACGCAAGTTCACAATGGACTGAGCCAATCACGTCACGGCATCACAATGAACAGAGCCACTCACGGCACGGCTTCTCTCCAAACCCGCCCCCCTCGCGCTTTTGATTGACAGTGGACTTGTCACAGTTCTCGCGAAGCGCATCAGGGATATTCAAAGTAAGTACCAACACTAAATGTTACTCTTTTCCTGTTTGACAGTCATAAAACCCAAATTTACAACCGTCACTCGATGTCATTTTACTATTTTGTCGTCAACTTTTACATGACGGTATACGGCAACTTCAGTCAGTCTGCATCAAATTAGTTAGCATCGCCAGCATTGCTAACGCTAATGTTTCTATTTTAAACAAAAGTTAACTGTCATTTTAATAATTGTCAACAGCCATGTGTAAATATGTACATCCGATTGTCCGATTGTTATACAATTATTTCATTAATGGGCATGTTGTAATGTTGTAGCTTATTACACGTTTTGACCTGTGGTACCACCAGCATTATTCATACAGCTACTGTATGTAGCCCTTACGATAGTTGTTGACAATAGGGACGGTGCATACTTATTAAGGTTTTACAATAACCAACTTTAATATTACCCACTGTAATTTGAGATCCCTATCGGTAACGGGGGCATTTTAAGGGTTTGTTTATGCGTTGCATGGTTTCAGTGTATTGTTTTAATATAGACACCTAAATTATATAATAATATGCT
Source organism: Gymnodraco acuticeps (assembly GCF_902827175.1). Lineage (NCBI taxonomy): Eukaryota > Metazoa > Chordata > Actinopteri > Perciformes > Bathydraconidae > Gymnodraco > Gymnodraco acuticeps. The sequence goes on from NW_022990313.1 coordinate 2,343,700, forward strand.
TTAACTCAGTATTATATGATAATATGAATATATGTGTAAGTGTGTGTTTATGTGATGCAGGAGGGATACAGTATATTGTTAAATATATATTAAAGATAGCTTTATACTGTATATAAGATTACATTAATTGTAATTCAATAGACTGAGGCCATGGTTCTCAGCAGGAAACCGATGGACTGTCCACTCCAAGTAGGGAATGAGTCCTTACCCCAAGTGAAGGAGTAACATTATGTGTTTATATAAGATAATATGTGTAGATAACATGTATATATACGCACTTTGAGCACCAGGAAAAGCAATATATAAATAACATGTATTATTCATATTATTATTATTATTATATATAACTGATAACATGGTATCAGTGTTGTTTGCTTTGCACTGTAGTTTGCTCTTAACACTATTTTACTTAGATGAGCACTAAACCTAAAACCCACAAAGCGATGGGAGATGCCGATTGGCTGGCCCGGCTGAACTCTGGAGTTTGGCCTTCAGAGGGGGGGAATAAACCAGCTCCGAGGCAGCGGAAATGGTATGACCTCTATCAGAAGGTAAAGTATAGAACACATGTACCTATTACTTAGTACTTACTAAATTAAAAGTATAATGTATTACTGAAAATAGACAAGATACTGGTGCAAATATTATCAATCGAGTGACTCACTCCAGACTAAAAAATAATTATGATCATTTCAGATTGAAAAATGCCCCATGCTGGCCCGTAGACAGACCACCCTCTTTGGCGGGTCCATGGCCTGCAACTGTGGATTTCACGTCGTTAAGGTGATGTATTTGAAAATAAAATAACATTATTGTTGTTCTTGCTTGCGTGTCTTTTACAGTGCTTTAATGCTGTTGCTGTTACATAACATTTTGTATTGCCTTACATGATTGATAGATTGAATGCTGTTGTTTTAGCCTGCCAATGCCCCGCAGTCTGTAGCCTCAGTCTCAGCCCCTGGAGCAACTGCCTCAGCCCAGCGGACTTTCCTGCGGCCCCCTCTGAGTTTATCAATGGTAAATATTTCCATAGTAATTACTGTTTTGTTTTAATGATTTAATTTGTCTTGCACAATAAATGAACCTCTGTTTTTTCTGTTAGTTCACTAAATCACGCTTTGGTGGGTCACAATCTGCCTCACTGAAGCCACATTTAGTGGCTAGGAAGTCCCCCAGCTCTTCCCCTCCTTCTCCATCCTCTGTGAGTTCTCCCTCTACATCCTCTGTGAGGACCTCCATGCCTGCTCCATCCTCTGTGAGGACTTCCATGCCTGCTCCATCCTCTGTGAGGACCTCCATGCCTGCTCCCTCCTCTGTGAGCACTGCTGTAAACACCATCCTGGCAGTAGGCTCTGTGAGTACTGTGTCTACTCGTTTGTATGGCTCTGTTGTAAATCTAAATGTAGCCTTTATATATTCAACAATTTGTTGTTCTCTTCCGAACAGAATGAGTCTGGAGGAGATGAGCCAGCCACTGCTGCTGCAGCTTCATTCTGGTTGCCTCTGGAAATGAGTAAGGCCATCCCTGTGCAGGACCAGAGGTGGATTTCCAACACCCTTTTTCATTCTGGCAAACTGCGGCCACATTTGAAGCTGTGGTACGAGCCTCTTGTCCCAGCCCTCATATACCACCAGACCCCGATGCCAGACCGCGTCTTCGCCCATCGGCTGATGGTGTGGATGCCCTACACCTGTGGAAGGTGAGGGTGTTCTGCCCAGTTTGTAGGAAGCAGCTGACGGGCGCGGGTGTCCATAGGAGGTCTCGGAAGGTCTTGGACATCGACAGGTATTACCTGATGGTGACAGAGACACTCAGGTGCAACGTGTGTGTCGTGAACTTTCTGTTGACCAGTCAGACCGTGCGGGACCAGCTGGACCTGCCGCACGGCTGATTCTGACCCAAAAATGAGTAAAGCCGTTTTTAAAAGATGGTGATTGAGAAGACTCAAACCACTGCAAAAAATATATAGTCAACAATGGTATATTACATGGAAATTCATAACATTGAATGCATTTCAAATGTCTTCTTGATTAGTTAAATACAGCTGTGGTATGATATACAGGCTACATGATATTATCACTGTCTTATGTTGTCCCCTCCTGGTCCCAGCCCCGTGTAAACTATTTTAACTAGAAGGTAAAACTGATGTAAATTAACCTTGTGTTACATCTGATGCAATGGGTTTATCACACACTTTCTGTGTTTTGGATAAACAAATACAATGAAATGTGCATTTCAAGTATGCTTGTGTCATTCGGTTGCTTCGGGAGAGAACACTCAGCAACAGCCCAGCACGTCTTGTGAAGCAGCTGAAGGAGAACCATGGGGAGGAATGGCTGAACCGGTTGGCACACTATCTTGGGGAGTGTGCTGACTTTGTGGCTCGGCCCAGCCTCTTCCCTGTGGTTTGCCAGGAGCCCCCAGAGCCCATAGACCTCCCAAGCAGTCGCTGGGTGCTGTCCGTGTACGGCAGAGATATACTCTCCCGCATGGGCCACATCGAGGCAAGCATCACCTCCACATTTGGTTCCATCTTAAAGATGGACTCAACCAAAAAGGTAATATATAATGTGACTGTGTATTCCATTTCCATGTATGTTATACTCTTCTATGCACAATCGTCTTTTTTTTTACGCAGTGATAACATTACAAATATTGTTTCTATTGTACATGTGTTCAGTGTCATCGATCTACATACATTTACTGCTATAGATCATTTCTGCTTTGACTTAAACATTGCTGTTGACACATTCCAGATCACAAAGAAGGGGAAGTGGCTACTATCACCCTCATTGAGCAGCTGCTGGAGAAACTGGGGTTTTCCGAGGAGACTGAGAACATGTTGGAGGATGTGGATGAAGGTGAGGAAGAAGAGGAAGATGAGGGCTTTGAGGAGCCCACAGTCCCAATCCTCCTCCTTGATGACCCAGGGATCTCCATCTCCTCCTTGCCTTGTCCCTCTGCAACACTCTCCTCCTCCCAGCCTGCTGCCTCCTCCCAGCCTGCTTCCTCCTCCCAGCCTGCTGCCTCCTCCCAGGCTGCTGCCTCCTCCCAGGCTGCTTCCTCCTCCCAGGCTGCTTCCTCCTCCCAGGCTGCTTCCTCCTCCCAGCCTGCTTCCTCCTCCCAGGCTGCTTCCTCCTCCCAGCCTGCTGCCTCCTCCCAGGTTGCTTCCTCCTCCATAGCTGCTGCCTCCTCCCAGCCTGCTTCCTCCTCCCAGCCTGCTGCCTCCTCCCTGCCTGCTTCCTCCTCCCTGGCTGCTGCCTCCTCCCAGCCTGCTTCCTCCTCCCTGCCTGCTTCCTCCTCCCTAGTTGCTTCCTCCTCCCTGGTTGCTTCCTCCTCCCTGGTTGCTTCCTCCTCCCAGCCTGCTGCCTCCTGCCTGGTTGCTTCATCCTCCCTGGCTGCGGCATCCGCCCATGCTGCTGACTCCTTGCACCCTTGTGCCTCCTCTCTAACTGTTGCTCCCTCTCTGCCCTCCCTGTCTGCTGCCTCCTCTTGACCTTCTGCCTCCTCCCAGGCTCCAGCCTCCATGCCTCAGCCAGGTGTCTCTTCAGCACTTGATTATGCACCTCCTGATTAGTCTGGGGTATATAAATCAAAATGCAATTATGTGTTTTAGCTGTGGTTGTCCTTTTTCACTGTCCTCACATTATTTTTCTCTTTTCTATATGTTGGCAGGCTGTGGATGACTCTGGCATAGCAGGCATGGACAGAGTGGACAGCTTGACAGAGTGTCTGGTGGAGATCAGGAACCAGCTGACTATGGTCCTAACAATCCAGCAGGTCAGGATCATGAACAGTCAAGCTGCTTTGCCTCTGTGCATATACAAGTTCACACTTTGAGATATTCTTGTCTTATGTGCTGTGTTCTACCTCTGTCAGGTTAGTTGCTCTGTGGCAGAACCTGCTGGACTATGATACGCAAAGGGTGGTTTTTGCTGCTGGACACAGGGCGGTTCAGGTCTCCTAAAAAGAGGCAGGAGTTCACTCCAGGAGTTTGAAGAGGCATGCTCTCACCACCACGGCCCCACTTGCACAGTGGCCAGATTGCTGCCGCCTGATGAGGCAATCTTTGTCAGGCTCTGTGTAATCCACCGTAGTCCCAGGAAGAGGGGGACTGGCACAGTGTGAAGATGGGATCTCATCATGGCGGACTACAGGAAAATCAGGCGCCGCATTCTGTCCAATGGGACAGTTATGCAGCAGACCACCCTGCAGCTGGTGGACGTGAGCCACACCACCCTGGTGCAGTGGCACAATAAGAGGGTGGAAAGGGAAGACAATGCAGTGGTGTTGCAGGGGCTGGTCTTGCCTAGCCGCCTGTCTGTGGCATCTGACCCTCTTCCCCCTGGCAATGTTCGCCCCCAACCAGCAGTCCCCCAGCCAGGTGTTGCTCACCATTATTACATGGCTTAGTTTAATACTCGATTCTGATTGGTCAATTCAGAACACGTGACACGTTGTTAATCCAGAACAGACAGACCGCTGTCAAGGACTTATTGACCATTGTTAAGGACGCTCACATCTGCACAAAGAAGTCCGGTCGATTGAACAGTTTACAGTTTACTTTTCGAACTGACAAGACAAGAGACGCTCAGAAAGAAGTTCCGTCATTTAACTGTTTTTCAAATGTAACAGTTTGAAAAGCAAGCAAACTGTCTGCTTGTCTTTAGTTTTCCGCTTTACTTTTAATATATTTGGAGAGCACAGTAATATGGAGGAATGGTTAGTGGCTGATGAAGAAAAGAAAAAGACAAGAGGGACAAGAAAACAGCGGAGAAGTAAGAGAGGCGAAAATACAGAGATTTGAATGACAGAGAAATCGACCAAATTGAAGAGGACAGGCATGAATTGAATACAAAACGCAACACATTAAGGGCTATGAAACTATTTAAAGACTGGTTGATTGAAAAAAAAGAACCAACAGAGTTTGACAGCTATGGAGCAGAAACCCTCAACACGCAGCTGCGGTCCTTTTACGCAGCGGTCCAGACCTCAAACGGCGAAACTTATTCAGTTGCCAGTTAATTCAGCATTAGGGCAGGTCAAGAAACGTTCCACGGTTTGACATCTTGAACTGCGCTACTTTTAAAGCAAGCGACGATGTTTTCACATCTGTTGTAAAAAAGCTCAGCAGAAACGGGAAAGACGTCAGCCAGCACCACCCGCCTATCTCAGCTGCGGATGTGCGGCTGCTCAGGGCTTCACAGGCGCTGTCTGTGGACACAGCCGGCGGACTGGTCCGGAAAGTGTGGATGGATGTCCAGCTGCATCTTGCCAGACGAGGCAGAGAGGGAAATCGACATTTGAATCAAAGCTCTTTTATTTGGAAACTTGATGATCACGCATGCAAATAGATATATCTCTTGCCCACAACGCCGATACCAACAATCATAAAGATCCAAAAGACACGAATAAAGAGAATGACAGAGGTCTTATTGTCGCCGAGCCTGAAAACCAAAATTGCCCCGTTGCCAGCTTCAAAAAGTATGTTTCCCTGTGCCCATCTGACGCCAAAGCCTTCTACCTTCACCCACTAAAAAAGGACCAACAGCTTCTCAACGGTGAATCAGTGTGGTATTCACGTGAGCCCATGGGACATAATTTCCTTGGGCAAATGCTACCCACAATAAGCCAGGCAGCCCAGCTTTCAAAGCGCTACACTAACCATAGCTTGAGAAGCACGGCTGTACAACTGCTCTCTCAGGCTGGTCTTGGATCAAAAATAGATCATGTCTGTGACTGGGCACAGGTGCGAGGGCAGCCTGAAGAGTTACTGGGCTCCGACAATAACTGAAAGTGAGAAATGGAGCAACATCCTGTCCGCACATTATCCCTTACTTGCATCCTTCCAAGTAGCACCGTTGGCCAGGCAAAGCTAACGAGGAAGGCCTCGCCCACAACAGCAACACCGGCAACTGTAAATCTGCGTCCCGAGCTGCAGCTATTCCCTGCTCCACCCTCTGGCCCCCAGATGGTGCGGCAGCTATTCCCTGCTCCACCCTCTGGCCCCCAGATGGTGCGGCAGCTATTCCCTGCTCCACCCTCTGGCCCCCAGATGGTGCGGCAGCTTTTCCCTGCTCCACCCTCTGGCCCCCAGATGGTGCGGCAGCTATTCCCTGCTCCACCCTCTGGCCCCCAGATGGTGCTGCAGCTATTCCCTGCTCCACCCTCTGGCCCCCAGATGGTGCTGCAGCTATTCCCTGCTCCACCCTCTGGCCCCGAGATGGTGCTGCAGCTATTCCCTGCTCCACCCCAGCTTCCCTCTGGCCCTCAGATGGTAATGCAGCGACAGCTCTTCCCTGCTTCACCTTTGGGCCATTGCTCCTGTATTTTTAATCAAGTGACCTCACAGGTGCCGGTCCAGGTCGCTGCTCCACAGGCCCCGAATGCCAGCCTCTCCTCTGTTCTTCCTGCTCCAACCACCCGAAAGCTGACCCGCAAGGTTGTGCACAACACGTGCAAAAAGTGTGGGCAGTTTCGCACAGCGGAAACTGGACACAGCCAGTACAAGGGAGTTGTTTACTGCCCCTTGGTTGAGGCTTTGCCAAAGGAGCAGTGGCTGAAGGACATGAGAAACAAAATGTGAAAGTATATCCGCCCCCTTAGGCATTGACACTTAATTATGTATATAATTTGGTTTACAGTTTTATAGTTGTGTGCATATATATATATATATATATATATATATATAATGTATAAATTGTATATACTGATGTTTATCTTCTATTTAAGAGTGTTATTATCATTATTTTTGTTATACCGTTTTACTACTGTTTTAAATTGTATAATGTTTAACTAATTTAAAATAAAGGTTTGGCTTTTTCAAGTATACCTAGTGTCTGTCCAATAATTGTAGTGGAGTGCTATGTTTAGAATTTCTATACTTTTTCGTTCACCTGTTCGAAAGCCAAAAACAAAAGAATTATAAAACCTATACCTTAGTTGATATTAATGTAATGGTTATATTTGTATTATTTATCCACAGCACACAAACAATGAGCTTCAATAAAAGTCCATATTGGTGACTTAAAAAGTATCCCTGATTTAAAAAAAGTATTTAATACATTTGAAAGAAGTAAATACGTTGTACTTAATATTTAATATAAATGTATTAATAGTTAACTGAACACAAGTCTTATCAGTCAATATCTCTAATGAAGTAATGTTAAGATATGCAACACAAGCACTTTTATTCCTCTCATGTTCTATATATTATACTCTTCAATACTGACGGAGTTGGGATTCAATCCTGCAATCTTGTGGATGTGTTTTCAGCCTCAAGAAATACACAAAATAACTTTCAATATCTCTCGGACACACAAGATTTCTCACGTCAGAATTTCCCTTCTTTTCCATCAATCATTCTATCGTGATGTCTCGTAAAATGACTTGATACGGATCAAAATGTAAGATAACACATCTAGAGTTAATTACTGAAGAAAAGGGAAAGCCCCCACTAACCTGGGTGTCTGACTGGGTAGTGCGCTCTGCTATTACATCAATACACTCGTCCGATTTTCCTTCATGATGTGCTGCAATTCAAAGTTTGCCACCACTTACACCGTTGTTGAGGTGGCCTTTCCAAGTTGTATCCGATAACTTACACAACGTCAACAATGTGTGTTTTAGGATGTTCCCCATGTTGGATTAGGGGGTTAATGAAAATCAGCCATTTAAAGGGTCATGGTTCCACAACCCCTGCAGTCCACATGTTGATGTCTCCTTGGGCAATACACTTGATCCCAAAACGCTCCTGTTGACCTCCAGGGCATAACAACGTATTTCTGTTGGTTTGGATGAATTACATTCAATATAATGTTTGGAAAATATACCCCTCCAAATCCTGCGTCTGGCGCTTTCCAGAACTCCCTGAAGATTGCATTGTTCCCTAGCTCACAACTAGAGGCTCATAGCCTTCCCATCTCTCCTAGCTATCATCCTTTTTCACCTCTAATGGAAAGCAACAGCACCTCCATCTCTGGGAATGGCCATGCAATGGTAGTAATCATACATTCTAATGGCAGGTTGAAGGTTCAATTGGCAGTAACTGGACTGAGCTGCTGCAATTTCATTACCGACACTGATGAGGACATAACAGTTGAGTCTAACGGGATGATGAAATAGTAACAGAGATGGGAACAAAAGGAGAAATGTCATTTATTTTCTTCATTTCTTCACACAGTTAGGGACTACAGTAACAAAACACATCTGGAAAATAGTTAAACTGGTCTTCCTGAGATTAGGAGAACGCCCTGCAGCTTAACAAACAATGTTAATAGAAAAACACAAATGTGCTAAAACCATAGACTGTATATATAAATGGACGTAGGGTCCGTGACGTCACCCATAGGATTCTGCAGAGTTGCCGTGAAGCCCTTAGTAGGCGAAGTCGGCCACTAACGGCTCGACAGTGAGGTCAGAGTTCAACTCCCGCCTTCTCCAGCCTGCTCCAAATAAGGGCAAAGAGGCGAAGCCGAGGCGGGACCTCCTGCCACCGAGCTGGAAGTGCCAGAGCTAGCTGAAGCTACCAAGCTAAGCTAACATGCTCCCCATCTGCACGCTGCCGTCGCATTTTACGTTTCTAAGGTAAGCGGACATGAAACTATTCAGCAAAACTATAAATAATAATCTAAGTTATCGAGTTTTAACATAATACTTCAGAATCTTAAAACCCCTTAACGTTTGTATGCAATTGTGCTAAATTCAACACTGGAATCAAGCAAATATTAATATGTTTGCATGACATTAGTTATTTATATTTTGATATCACTTAACTATACGTTTAATACATTTAAGTCAAACTAAGGTACATGTGATGGTAGCTAGTTAGTGCTCTTACCTGTGAGGCCTCCTCCAAACAGCATAATAACCAGACTGTATCATTAAAACCAGTTATACCAGTTATAGATCCTTGACTTTAGACAAACAATTCAAAAGACAAAATGTATTTAAAGACCAATCTTTATTTGAATGTGCCTCTTAACCTGAGATATTAGTTATACAGTAATAGTATTGACAATCTAAAAAAACTGAGCAACTCAACAGTCAACTTTATATTTCTTATTGTCTAAAGCATTTATTATTTTCATTTTCCCCCTCTCATATTCAGTGTGGACGGATTGAGACAGCATGGTGTCCAGAGAGCAGCAGAGACTTCAGGGAGAAACCTCTGTGTGATGGACGTCCTGTCTGTTGGTTTGGAGAGGACTGAGGGTCTTCCCTCTGCGAGGAGGACTGAGGGTCTTTCCTCTGCGAGGAAGACCAGGCCTGATGGAGGAGCCCATGCTGGGCAAAGCTGATACCAACCGCACAGGCCTAGTCGGTCACTTTATTTGACTAAATGTGTTTACTTATACATTTAATAGGTTTACACCTTTTGTCCATATGTGCTTTTTATTTAAAACATTTGATTAACTTTTGGTTCACATTTCAATAAATTGTATTTGTATTTGCTCTCCTTTTGTCCATTATTCTTACTGAAAATGTTAGATTACACATTCACATCTGACTGAAGATTGGCCCCATTTATTTGTGACGTTGCAAAACAAGGTACATGTTGTGAAGCTCATAAAGTGAGGCAAATAGAAATAATCAGCGGATGGAGTTTGGTGTGGAAATAGCTGCATTCGATCAGCTGACTGTGTTTTTACAATAAAAGTAGTTTCTTAGTGAATGTCCTGTACTGGTCTTAAAATCTCATAACATCAGCTTTTAATGTTCCTCTTGGATGTTCTTCTTGACCCTCAGAGCAGGAGAAAATGTCGTGTCTTTCAGTCATGTCCTTTCCTACCAAAAATGACAGGAAACATAAAACATATTATTGCAGAACAAGTGTGTTATTTATGAAAGCGGTGTGTTTGTGTGTTTAGGGGCTGTAGATATAATTATTTTGTAATTGTAATGTTTTTATTTTATTTCAACAGTGAGCTACAAAGACAATCAGATTATGAATGAACAGTATGAAGTTCATCAACATTGAAATATATGTTATTATCAAAATAATATTTAACTGTTATCAAAACGTAGTGCAACTGTAGAAGCTTGCTCTGTTGTCTCACTGAAATAATAACTTTTACCACGTTTTTTACAGACAATATTGAGAGATAAATAGTAGCAGTTCTCACTATGTGTTAAATATCTTTGCCTTCAATACATTAAATTAGAAAGCTGACAAAGTCATATTGCTAAATATCTAAATGTAACTTTTTGCATGGAAAAAACCCTCAACTTAACTGATGTGTAGGGGATCTAGTATTTAGTATTGTTTAATGGAATGTATATCAGTGTATTCAAGTCAATACTTCATTTACCAATATCTTTCTTGATTCTTTGTACAGTATGAAAAAAGAGTCTTTGTACCTGAGCTGAAGTTCACTGCTGTGAGGAGTACAGTTCTATCTCTCACTCTCTGGTCCAGCCTGTCTGCATCACCTGGACACCTTACACAAACAGATATATATATATATATATATATATATGTAAAGTACCATGTGTACAAACAATATAACTGATTCTCTTCTGTTGAACATGTTGGATTGTGTATTGTCCGAGTCAGGGTCCTTTTTATTTTACTGTAACTTTGGAAGTTGTGTTACCAATGCTTACTGTTTATTTGATACCTATTTGGTAATGCAATTAATAAAAACAACAAGGTTTGGGTTCGTTCTTCAGATGACGGTGACGTTAACGTGTAAGCTCAATAATGAACTCCAGCTCAACCAACCATATTGTAATATCTAAGTAATCATCTTGAAATATGACATTAATAATTGTAATATACACACATCTTATTGTGAGGTTGATTTCACATACAGTACTTCGACATTAGCTTGTCTACATACTTGAGCATAGCCAATTTAAATTAACCTTAGATGCATACAGTTCTACCTACATAATAAAATATCTCTAAGTTACAAGGATGTAACCTTATTTTATCAACCTCAAACAGAAGCCGTTTGTTCAACAGTATTATCCCACTTAACACTTGTCTATTTAGTTTTAACCTTTATATACAGTCTATGATTTTAACTTGGAGGCTACGATTACAATCGTTAGCACCGAAGTAGCTACCACTAGCTTACATGCTAACCCAAGCCTTACCATTCATTACGTGGCTGATTAAAATCATTAACACATAAATAAAGCACTTGAATTTCACTTACCGCAAAACCGCATGCATGCACCGTGTGTTTTAACCGCAGAGCGAGTCACAATAGTCCGATATATAAGCATGAAGAACAAACAACCACGGCCGGCTACAAGTTGTGTTTGCTGGATGAGCTGAGCAGGCAGAGTCCCTGTAGCTTCACGGAGCAGCTAGCAGAGAGACAAGAAGCTAACAGCGGCAGACACTTCACAGAGCCGTCACTCAATGTGACCAGGCCCTAATTTATGCACAAACTTTAAGACCTAATATAAATAAAACGGTCGCGTTAGAAAACAATTCACTCACAGATCCATAATCATGAAGGTGGAATCTAACTATATCGATAATAATATGTATGGAGCCAGGGGTAGAAACATGTTTTTTTCTGCTGTAAAGTTGGGCATTTTAACATGGGGGTCTATGGAAATTGCTCCTTTCTGCAGCCATCGCCTATCGGCCAATATATGAACTGCAGTGTGTGGCACTTCCGTATTGGCTTCCCGGCTCTACCCCACAGTTTGCCGCTTGGTTTACACACACAGGTGTTTGTAAACATTCAATCACTACTACTTACATTTACATTTACATTTCTTGGCTAAAACACATGCACATAAAGAACCATCTTTACAAACTAGACTACACATGCGCAGCATCTAGAAAACATTCATTAACTTGACGCTGCAAAGACAAAACTGTGTAAACAGCGAACGTCAACAAGCGTCACCAGTCTGCATCATCACTTTTTAGTTACCCCTAAATTGGCGAATATTTTCTAAATGCTGCGCATGTGTTGTAAAGTTGTTGAAGGTGTTTCTTCCTTTGCATGTATTTTGACACATTTGTGTCTTTTTTTATATTTGCATAGTTTTTCCGAATGGTTTTTAGCCGTTACAACGCGCTTGCACCTGTCGGCCATCATAGAATAGAGCTAAATACGCACAAGCTGTCATTCTTTCTCGATTGCACTTAATTTGGCTGTGTTATACATACGAATGCAATGCAACTATAGGCTACTTTTACTCACAGTACTGTGAATACTGTATTTATAAACAGGCCTTGGTGATAACCAATAGAAAATATGAAGACTTCAGAAGTCAAGCATTTGCAGTACCCCTCAGATCTCTTTGAAACTAGAAAGAGGTCATTCATGGTATCACAATCCACAGTATGAATATTCCATTAAGCTGGATGCTGCTTCCTTTTACAGAGCAGCACATTCTTTTTCATCCAAGTCCAAATGTGTCCCAGCTTTCAGTAGCAAAAAGCCTCAGAGGCTGAAAACACTAACAGGGAACTTTTGGCCTGTTTCACTGAGTGGAAAGACAGAAAGCAGTGGAGAAGAGAATAGCAATCTCAAAGCGATCTCCAGTTCCTTAGGTAAATATAATTAAATATTACATTTTTTATTTGCTTTTCAAAGTAAGTAATTAAATAAAACTGCTGATGGCGTGTCATTTGAAATGTAACTTAGTCATTTTTCAAGTAGCCTGAATGGGGCTTCCACAGCTGGTCCACGTCCTCGGTACGGCAGGGCCTCATTCATTCCTATGAGAGTTGCTCATTGGCGCATGATGATAAAATGGCCCAACTTTTGAGAGAGTGAAACGTCACAGATTACCCGGCATGCCTGAGAAGTACCCGTATGTGCACTCATAGCGCATGCGCAACTTTAACCAAAATGCTCGTTCACATCAAGCACGTCAATTTGCGTACACGTAACAGCACCGCACGTTCATGACAGCATGGTAATGGATTGTTATTATGATGGATTTTATATTAACGAGGCGGCAGTTAGCAGCTAGCGGCTAATTATGCTAATGTACATCAATCGTTATGTACTTATATTACACTGTAACAGGATCTAGTGATATCCAAGCAACAGAGCTTCATTTAGCATGAAATAATTATTGCACTGTATATATATATATTAGGGCTGTCAAACGATTAACATTTTTAATCAGATTAATCACAGCTTAAAAATAAATTAATCATGATTAATCACCATTCAAACTATGTCCAAAATATGCCATTTCTTTATGTATATTGTTGTGGGAATGGAAAGATAAATGAAAGAAGGCGGATATATCCATTTAACATACAGTATCTATGTTTATTATAAAAAATGTCTGCGTGTCAAAATGAAAGACAGCCCACACACCTATCAATCATCAAACCGTGGGGTCTTAATTCATTACGTGTTGATTTCTATCAACGGGGCAGTACTTCAGGAAAGTCGACGGGGGGGGGGGGGCTAGTGGAGTACTTCGTGACCACAGAGTGTGAACGTTGTGATCAGCTATTTTAGCGCAGTTCTCCAGTGAAGGGGGGGAGTCTCCCTCCGCAGCCGGTTGGCGTAGTTTTGGCACAATTCCGTTGTACAGACCGACGTTAACAGCAGCCCTGTCTGTGCACACGGAGACCGACTCTGTCGCCCGGTGATCTAACCGCCTTCTGGAAAAGCTTCACAAGTACGTCGGTACGCAAATGCGCTTTATGACACAAGTGCTGGTACCAAGCGGCAAACTCTGGGGAAGAGCCGGGACGCCAATACGGAAGTGCCACACACTGCAGTTCATCTAGTGGCCAGTAGGAGCAGTCTGCAGAAGGGAGCAATTTCCATAGACCCCCATGTTAAAATGCCCAACTTTACAGCAGAAATAAACATGTTTACATCGTGGTTCAAAAAACCATATTCTCTGTATAGTTAGATTCCCCCTTCATGACTACTGTGTGGGGGGTGCATCTTTTCTCAACTCATCTGTTTAATTAATATTAAGCCTTAAAGTTATGCATATATTAGGGCGTGGTCACATTGAGTGACAGCTCTGTCAAGTGACTGCTGCTGCTAGCTTCTCGTCTCTAGCTGCTCCGTGAAGCTACTGGGACTCTGCCTCAGCTCATCCAGGGAACATAACTTGAAGACGGCCGGCCGGCCGGCCGGCCGTGGTTGTTTGTAGTGATGGGAATTCCGGCTCTTCTTGGTGAGCCGGATCATTTGGCTCGGCTCACCAAGAAGAGCCGGCTCTTTCGGCTCCCAAACGGCTCTTCAGTTTACCACATATTATACCTTTTATAATTAAATCAAATGTAGCCCTGTTTTGACTAATGATTTATATGTGTACGACATATATCAATTAAATTATTCAATACATCCTTTGTACTGAAGTATTCAAAAGTAAAAATTACATTACATTACATGTACATTTACAGACCCTTGTAACTCTCTGATACCACCCAATGAATGCACTGACTTGCTTGTAGAACCACGCTACACAAAGCAGATAGCAACACCTATAAAAACTTAAGCCTAGACATTTAAAAAAAGGGGCTACTGTATCGACATTTTAAAATTATATTTAAAGAAAAGGCCCTAACAAAACAGCAGGGCTCTATTTCAGTAACTATTAACTATATAAAAAAAGACAGCAACAGCTGGCATTTAGCTGACGCTTTTATCCAAAGCGACTTACAATAAGTACATTCGACCAGGAAGACACAACCTTGAAGAAAACAGAATCATATAAGTACAAATCAGGTTTCATAGAGCCAAACATTTTAAGTGCTACTCAACTGGCTATAGATAAGCCAGTCCTTTATTAGTATATAAGTGCTCCGTTAGCAGTTCTTCGTTAGTAATTCTATCGCTCGAGGTGGAGTCGAAAGAGATGAGTTTTCAGTCTGCGCCGGAAGATGTGCAGGCTTTCTGCTGTCCTGATGTCAATGGGGAGCTCATTCCACCATTTTGGAGCCAGGATAGCAAACTCACGTGTTTTTGCTGATGGGAACTTGGGTCCCCCTCGCAGCGAGGGTGCAGCGAGTCGTTTGGCTGATGCAGAGCGGAGTGCACGCGCTGGGGTGTACAGTTTAACCATGTCCTGGATGTAGGAAGGGCCTAATCCATTCGCAGCATGGTAAGCAAGTACCAGTGTCTTGAAGTGGATTCTAGCAGTTACCGGAAGCCAGTGAAGGGAGCGGAGGAGCGGAGTGGTGTGGGAAAATTTAGGAAGGTTGAAGACCAGACGTTGCAGAAGTCGGATGGTACATGCAGGTAGACCAGCCAGGAGGGAGTTGCAGTAGTCTAGGCGTGAGATGATGAGAGCCTGGACCAGAACCTGCGTCGCTTTCTGTGTCAGCTGGGGACGTATCTTCCCCAAGACATCAAATCTTTTCTGAGCCTAAGGATAATCATAAATAAATAACATAATACAAATAAATGTATTGCAATGCTCAAAACAGCAGTCTCTAATCCTTGGATATTACATGTCATTGCATGCATGCATGGAGCAGCTGTAGCACGGAGATCATCATATCATTCTGTCTTGTATTACTTAAAGGTAGGGTATGTACATTTGAGAAACCGGCTCGAGATACACTTTTTGTTATGTTCCATGGAATGCTCTTAACATCCCGATAGCAATGAATATCTTAAGTGTTTTGACAAAAAATCCATAAAAAAACGTCATCTGTGGAAGCCGTAACACTGTAAAAAGCACGACCAATCATTTGAGCCGGCCCGGATAAAATAACTGGATGGCATACCTGCCTGTCAGCCTTCCATCTGTGCACAAACTTATCTCGTGCTCTCATTGGTCATGTGCGTGACGCGCGTTCGTGTGTGTTGGAGGAGGGGCTCTGTAAGGAAGTGGCAGATTTTCTCCGGTCGTGTATTTTCAAATTCTAGCGATCTCCAGCCGGTTTCTCAAATTTACATACCCTACCTTTGACAAAGAAAAATGGCTCGTTCGCGGGCGCGAGCCGGCTCCCGTCGTTCACTTAAAAGAGCCGGCTCGTTCGCGACCGACACATCACTAGTTGTTTGTTCTTCATGCTTATATATCGGACTATTGTGACTCGCTCTGCGGTTAAAACAGACGGTGCATGAATGCGGTTTTGCGGTAAGTGAAAATCGAGTACTTATTTATGTGTTAATGATTTTAATCGGCTACGTAATGAATGTTAAGGCTTGGTTTAGTGTGTAAGCGAGTGGTAGCTACATCGGTGCTAACGATGCTAATCGTAGCCTACAAGTTAAAATCATAGACTGTATATATAAAGGTTAAAACGAAATAGACAAGTGTTAAGTGGGATAATACTGTAGAACAAACGGCTTCTGTTTGAGGTTGATAAAATAAGGTCATCTTTGTAACTTAGAGATATTTTATTATGTAGGTAGGAACTGTATGCATCGCTAAGGTTAATTTAAATTGGCTATGCTCAAGTATGTAGACAAGCTAATGTCGAAGTAGTGTATGTGAAATCAACCTCACAATAAGATGTGTGTATATTACAATTATTAATGTCATATTTCAAGATGATTACTTAGATATTACAATATGGTTGGTTGAGCTGGAATTCATTATTGAGCTTACACGTTAACATCACAGTCATCTGAAGAACGAACCCAAACCTTGTTGTTTTTATTAATTGCATTACCAAATGGGAATCAAATAAACAGTAAGCATTGGTAACACAACTTCCAAAGTTACAGTAAAATAAAAAGGACCCTGACTCGGACAATACACAATCCAACATGTTCAACAGAAGATAATCAGTTATATTGTTTGTATACATGGTACTTTACATATATATCTGTTTGTTTAAGGTGTCCAGGTGATGCAGACAGGCTGGACCAGAGAGTGAGAGACAGAACTGGACTCCTCACAGCAGTGAACTTCAGCTAAGGTACAAAGAATCAAGAAAAAATATTGGTTTAAATGAATGAAGTATTGACTTTAATACACTGATATGTATTCCATTAAACAATACTAAATAATAGATCACCTACACATCAGTTAAGTTGAAGGTTTTTTCCATGCAAAAAGTTACATTTTAGATATTTAGCAATATGACTGTCACCTTTTAATGTAATGTATTGAAGGCAAAGATATTTAACACATTAGAACTGCTACGATTTATCTCTCAATATTGTCTGTAAAAAACGTGGTAAAAGTGATTATTTCAGTGAGACAACAGAGCAAGCTTCTACAGTTGCACTACGTTTTGATAACAGTTAAATATTATTTTGATAATAACATATATTTCAATGTTGATTAACTTCATACTGTTCATTCATAATATGATTGACTTTGTAGCTGTTGAAAAAAAACAAAAAACATTACAATTACAAAATAATTATATCGACAGCCCCTAAACACACAAACACACCTCTTTCATAAATAACACACTTGTTCTGCAATAATATGTTTTATGTTTCCTGTCATTTTTGTTAGGAAAGGACATGCCTGAAAGACACGACATCTTCTCCTTCTCTGAGGGTCAAGAAGAACATCCAAGAGGAACATTAAAAGCTGATGTTATGAGATTTTAAGACCAGTACAGGACATTCACTAAGAAACTACTTTTATTGTGAAAACAGTCAGCTGATCGAATGCAGCTATTTCCACATCTACACTCCATCAGCTGATTATTTCTATTTGCCTCACTTTATGAGCTTCACATCACTTGTACCTTGTTCCGCAGAGTTTGCAACGTCACAAATAAATGGGGCCAATTTTCAGTCAGATGTGAATGTGTAATCTAACAATTTCAGTAAGAATAATGGACGAAAGGAGTGCAAATACAAATACAATTTATTGAAATGTGAACCAAAACTTCATCAAATGTTTTAAATAAAAAGCACATTTGGACAGAAGGTGTAAACCTATTAAATGTATAAGTAAACACATTTAGTCAAATAAAGTGACAGACTAGGCCTGTGCAGTTGGTATCAGCTGTGCCCAGCATGGGCTCCTTCATCAGGCCTGGTCCTCCTTGCTGAGGAAAGACCCTCAGTCCTCTCCACACCAACAGACTGGACGTCCATCACACGGAGGTTTCTCCCTGAAGTTTCTGCTGCTCTCTGGACACCACGCTGTCTCAATCCGTCCACACTGAATATGAGAGGGGGAAAATGAAAATAATAAATGCTTTAGACCAGGGGTTCTCAAAGTGCGGCCCGCGGGCCAATGGCGGCCCTCGGAAATGTTTCTGGCGGCCCGCGATAGTTAATGTGACACGCTGAAATGCATGCGTTATATTTTAATCCTCCATGGTTGTATCTAGTAAGAATTAGAATGAGTAGCTTTCCAGCGGTATCTCCTGTGAGACTGTAACCAGGGCACAGCAGCCAATATGGCCGCTCAAAGCAGCTTGACATTACACTGTGTGGGATTGGTGGATTTGTGTGTCCGTCAAGTAAATCTTGGCCGGCAGCCATCATGGTCTGAAATAATAATAATAATTCCTTACATTTATTATAGCGCTTTTCCAGATGCTGAAGATTATTATCATCTGATATTTAAGAACTGTGTTACATTTGAAATGGCAGAAAGTCTTGTTGCAAATTCCAGACAGATATTAAAAGAGGTCCTTTGGGTTTCTCTGGTGGTTATCAATAGTAGCAGTTAAGTGAATACTGTTCAAACAATACCTGTGTTTGTGTTTTATATTGATTTCTCTGTTTTATCCTTTCATAAATGTAAGGACTAAAAATGGCTATAAACATTCTGGGCTGGTTGGAGTAAACAGGGTTTTATTGCTCTGTGGGGGAGGTGTAGGTATGCAGGACAGGGGGCTAGGTGGATGAGAGTATATTCTGCTTAAGATCTCTAGCATGTCATGTTTCAGGGAAGTCTACATGTCTTGAATAGTATATGTGTGGGTTTAATTAATAAGCAGTCTGTGTAACCAGAAGTTGGAGATATGAGGGACGAAATCTTTGTGTTATCTTTGTGAGAGAAATGTATGTGCGTTCATTTCAGGACTCCTAAAGGAGCAGGAGAATTGAGTCACACACAATTAGAGAGACAATGGTCCTTCTGATTATAGGTGAGCTGGTTCTGAGGATGTCATGGGATGATGACTGTTACATTTCCAACAAGTATGGCTTTCATAAAGAAACACATGACTTAGGTGATAAGATGTGTTTTGTTGCAAAGTGAGCCTGTTTGGTTTTCTGCTGGCCAGCGCTGAGTCACAGTGACACAGCATATTTTGCGTCTCCCAATGAGATGACCTGAAAAGATGACCAGCTGACCCAACTCCTCCTGTTTTATTCTTATATGTAAGCCTGTTCGGCCTTGTGTTCGCTCTCTCTTCTCGTGCTGTCAGGACCGAAAGGATCTCCGCAGCACGCGAACCAGGGCAGGAGTGGGCCGGCATACTCCTTACACATTACAATTTAATTGTAGTACATTATATTGTATTGTAATGTATTATATTGCATTGCATTATTACCTTTGATAATTAAAACAGATTATTGTTTAAACTGGTATCCGGGTGTTCTCTGTCTGATTTCCTTCCTGTTATGATTTTAAGCAGGACTCGTCAAAACGACACGCGGAGCTGAGTGTAAAGGAATATTTTGGTCTTGTTAAAGTATATAGAGTTTAGTGATTTGTCCTCGGGAATCTGTTTAATGGTTAAAGTGTATTCCTGCCTGTAATGTGATCCATAGCTTCTCAGGAAGACACAGGTCAAGAGGTCATCTGATGTCTTGTGGGGGAGAAGCTTGGCTCATGTGGGTTTACAATGCAACGAGTCTATGTCTCGACATCTGGCATGCATTAAAGGAAAACCCGCGTGTTTTAGGGCCCTCCTCTTCTCTTTGTATAGATGGGTGCTTGGCGCTTTTGGGGCAGAGTTTGCTGGTATCTTACAGGAGAACTGTGATATGCTGTGAACTCTCCGGCCGCTGAGGCTCTCAATAAATATCAGTGTATTGACAGGCGAATCCAGTTTCACTCATTTCATGATTGGCTCAACATTGCTGCAAATAAGTTTTTACTTCACACTGAGTGGGGTTGTAAAAACCTCAAAACTCCTACAATGCTCAAAGCGCTTTAGAAATACACATTACACATGTTTTATACATGCAATTGTCACTGTGGACAATACACACAGGAGCAAGTTCAGGTGAAGTGTCTTGCCCAAGGACACATGACCAATGGACATCGAGAAATCACTAAGGGCCTACCCACCAAGTAAAAAAAACATCAGTTTCCTTTAGTGAGGAGAGAGAGAGAGACAGATAAAATGGCTAAAAAAAACGTTACAGTTGCCGACTTCGCTAGAGATTGTTTTCGCTAGCAGCAGTGAAGATATAGCCTCAGAACCTGAAGTCTTCGACTCTTGTTAGAAATTAAAATCAATGTT
Organism: Gymnodraco acuticeps; assembly: GCF_902827175.1. Taxonomy (NCBI): domain Eukaryota; kingdom Metazoa; phylum Chordata; class Actinopteri; order Perciformes; family Bathydraconidae; genus Gymnodraco; species Gymnodraco acuticeps. The sequence goes on from NW_022990313.1 coordinate 2,364,000, forward strand.
TTGATAGCATAATGTACCCTAAACATACCGTCAGTTTAAATGCTGTTTTATACTGAAAAACCAGAAGTTCTTGTGCGTCCAGTTGTTAAGCTTTTATTCTGAAAATCCTTCATGACGACATCCGGGACTACCGCCCATTAGTATCATTAAAGTGGCTATTGACGCCGTTAACATGTATTACATATAAAGTTATGAAAGAGATAAGGAGGAGAAAAGGCATGTGGAAGTAAACAATGAATGTAAAATGTCGAAATCCTCTGTTTAACGCGATATCGGACACAGACGAACGAGAGGGGGAAGTCCCTTACGTCACTACAGCTCACAGAGAGGAGGAGCGAACAGCGAGCAAGCGGGAAGGACGAATGCTTGTAAGCTCTCTTCTGCACGGCCATCACCTGGAAGAGGAAGCTGCAGACTTTCTCTCCTGTCGAACCATATCCTGTTTGTGACTTTACCGCGCCTTTTTTATTAATTAAAGTACCAATTTTGAACCTCCAGAGACTCCATTTAGTCTCCTTTTTAAGCTTCTCTTTCCTGGACACGAGAATAACGATCACAGTTAACAATTGGTATGACACCTGACGTGATTCTCGTTGAACCGGAGAGACTACACAGCCGGCTGTTGCCCGGAGCCGCTGGCAAACCCGTTCGACACACAGAGAGCTCAAACTACGGTAAAGAAGAAGCCTGTTACGTCAAAATTCTTCAATAGTTTATGCAGAACAATCTTAGGACTGTGTGTTGGACGGCTGCTTCCGGTGTTACCGTTTAACTGGTTACACCGGGGAACTCGTTACGTTACATTAACGGTAGGAATGGGGCGTGTACTTTGAGGAGCCATTGTCGAATAACCACGAAATACACATTTCGATCTTTTCTTTTGTTGTTTACATTTATCTTTTGGTATATTTGGCTCCATAGGAACACTTTGATGCACATTCAGTACCAGTGTGTGAGGTTGTGGTTGCGATGCCGATATCCGGACGCGGACAGCGAGGACTACAAAATGACAATGACTGGGGATGTCTGTTCAAAACATTGCCAACGTGAATAAATCCTTTCAAATATGTATTTGTCTCCGACTTTCATTTGTACATCGTTGTTAATGTGATGTTTAGTAGCTTTGAAAGCTGTCCATACCTCCAGACAGCCTAAAAGTAAGACACAAGTTGTTTACTCACAGCCCGAATGCAGCATCGAGATCCGTGGCCAGCTGTGATCCTCTCCGATTAACTTGTGACAGGACTTCTTTAGCTATTCTCCAGCGAGCAAGGTTTTTATTAAATACCTCCATCCCTCTCATCACAACAAGACTCTACACTGTGCAGAAAAAAAACAACATAAATGAAAATAACCTTGCTGGATAGCTTAGAATGAAACAAACAAACTATCTTCCATGGCTGATACTGATGTCACAGTAACGGCTAAACCACAGACAAGTCCAGCGGGGGGGCATAAGTTGAATCCATATAATGAAATTGTTATTTTATATATATATATATATATACATGCTATATATATTTATATTTATTTCTATCCTACATTGTACATTGTACATCTATCCTACATTGTACATTATATAAACCGGCGGAAGTGTCACACTTTCTTGGTTTGTGATTATAGAGAGAGAGAGATAGCGACAGAGAGATAGATAGCGATAGAGACATAGACAGAGATACTGTAGAGATAGACATAGATAAAGATCGGCTGTGTGTGTGTGTGTGTGTGTGTGTGTGTGTGTGTGTGTGTGTGTGTGTGTGTGTGTGTGTGTGTGTGTGTGAGAGAGAGAATAGATGTAGGGCTAACCAAGAGGGGATGGATTCAGGAGTTGTTAAACAACTGATGGATTTTATGATCCACGATATTTATGCTGATGGCTTGAAAAAAAGAAAATTGTTGACAATTATCCTTTATTATCTTGTATGAATATATCTGGTATATTGCTCATTTTCCATAAAAGAAAAACATATATTTGAGTTTGATGCATACAAATACTGTAGATGATGATTGTTGAAAATGCACTTTTACCATAAAATGCCAGCAAGACCAGTTGGTTGAGGCTCATAAAAACAAAACTGTGTAGACAGTAAAAAAAAAAGTAGTTTGTGTCCCATTTGATAAAAAAATGCAAACAAATACTTTTTCCATAGATTTTTTCTTGGTCTGCCAATTAAAGGGTTAAGCCTATATGTTTAAGCAATTATGTCTGCCTTCCCCGTCTTGCACCATTAGGACCCACTGATATAAAATGCTTAACTGCCTAAGTTGCAACTATGCACTTTTTGGTGGGCTAAGCGCAAGCTTCACATATTTTTGGCTACATTTAAAGTGCCAAATGTAAGTTTAGATATTATGCAATGCAACGTTTTTCTTGGCCTACATCAGTGTTATAGAAGGAAAGACAACAGTGATAGTTATGTTTCAGAATAACATTTATTGAAAATTGTTGGAAAAATATCACTTTTCACCAGTTTGAGCTTCAACCTCAAGATCCATGTGTCTGTGATCCTCTCCAGAATGGAAGTAGTCATCACATACAGAGCATCAACTAGTTCCTGAACAGTGTCCTTCACATGCTGATATCCAAGAGAGGGAGTCACACAGTCACAAGATGGAGGAATAGAAAGCAGTATTCAATGTTTACTTCAGATTAGCTCCACGTCAGAAATGAGCATGCTTGATGTCAAGCTATCCAGCAAGGTTATTTTCATTTATGTTGTTTTTTTTCTGCACAGTGTAGAGTCTTGTTGTGATGAGAGGAATGGAGGTATTTAATAAAAACCTTGCTCCCTGGAGAATAGCTAAAGAAGTCCTGTCACAAGTTAATCGGAGAGGATCACAGCTGGCCACGGATCTCGATGCTGCATTCGGGCTGTGAGTAAACAACTTGTGTCTTACTTTTAGGCTGTCTGGAGGTATGGACAGCTATCAAAGCTACTAAACATCACATTAACAACGATGTACAAATGAAAGTCGGAGACAAATACATATTTGAAATGATTTATTCACGTTGGCAATGTTTTGAACAGACATCCCCAGTCACCTCATTGTCATTTTGTAGTCCTCGCTGTACGCGTCCGGATATCGGCATCGCAACCACAACCTCACACACTGGTACTGAATGTGCATCAAAGTGTTCCTATGGAGCCAAATATACCAAAAGATAAATGTAAACAACAAAAGAAGCGATCGAAATGTGTATTTCCTGGTTATTCGACAATGGCTCCTCAAAGTACACGCCCCATTCCTACCGTTAACGTAACGTAACGAGTTCCCCGGTGTAACCAGTTAAACGGTAACACCGGTTCCTGAAAATAGCTGGGAAATTAATGTTAAAACAACCAAATTTATAACAATAAGAATTTCATAACACGTGGCGTTGCATTTTCACAGGCACGGTGAGTTCAAATTTCTTCTTTTTCTTACATTTAACCCTGCATGCTATTAATTTGTGTGTGTGTAGTATTTTAAAATATAAATGTGTGTGGCCATTGTACTTTGGGTAGGTGTCTTGTTGTGTTTTCATGTAGGTGTCTCTTGTTACGTTAGTAGTTAGTTAGCCTATGACGTAAGGATATATAAGTTCATTTAACGATTATTGTTAAGATCTATGGGACATAGCGAATTGATTAAGGATCAAGTAATTGAAAACCAACAAGGCATAGCGAATCAACTTAGGGTTGAGTAACTGAAGACAGTGCTAGTCGAAAACAGTTGAAAACAGTTTCAAGAAAGGCTTGATTAAGGTGTAAGCTTTTATCCGTGGTCATAACTGTTCTATTTTCAACCAAGATATTGCGGGTGGAATACGGTATTTGGAGTTACAACAGCATTACGTTACATTTGACGACGGTCATTTAATAGTCGCTGATAAGTTTCCATAATACTCCCACCTAGCGTGTCGAAATGGCAGCAGTTGACCAATAGTGGACTATAAAGTCAAATAATACGTAGATAGGTTTATAGCTTATGCGTAAGGATTCCTAACTTTAAGTGATGATATCAATAAGATAAAGCCCATTTTTTCATAGTAAACTAGATAGAAATGTTATTTTAAACTGCAGTGTTGTTTTATGTTCAATTTTCTTGACAAGATTGCACCCCGCCATTATTTAAACTCCCCTGTGAGAGACACGAGGTGTTTTCAAATCCCTTTGTTCTTCAGGTCAAAGGTTGGAAAATCAGTTGCCATCTTGTCTTGTCCTCATGCTGAAAATAAGCCACACGGCAGTCGCCATTTCGTGAAATGCTAATTGAAAGTACTTGTTTTGACACACAGTCCCACTCACATGAGGCTAGGCACTCCATATTGAGGACAAATCATATTTCTTGCCAGAGTTGGAACTATAAAATAGACAGGTTATCTTACCGTGGGAAGTTTGGTATTTGTAGGAGTCTGGTTTTGAAGATATTCTTGTTTGCAAGTATGTATTGGCGGTTTATTTGAGATATTCTTGTTTGCAAGTGCGTATTGGCGGTTTATTTGAGATATTCTTGTTTGCAAGTGCGTATTGGCGGTTTATTTGAGATATTCTTGTTTGCAAGTGCGTATTGGCGTTTTTTTTAATATTCTTGTTTGCAAATGTGTTTTGGCGGTTATATGCTGTGTTGTTTAACCATATTCGAATGTTCTTCCCATTTTTAAGGAAATAAGCTTCTTCTTGTTAAAAAGAGGTCAGTTTTGCAACAGCTATCCCTAGTGGATTGAGCTGGAAATTACAACAGCGCACTCTGCTGGTAATAAAGAATTATTACAAAGATACTATAACATTTTGAGTGTTATTAATGAACACATTCGCCAGGACAGAATTGCAAAGTGGTTTCTAATTAAAAGATGAGAAACTTTCAAACTAGACTGTAGAATATTCAAACACCAATTGATTAAAGCTAACACAAATTATGACATTTACATAGTTCCATACATTTCGGTATGCACTGTACACAGAATATTTCGATTTTCACAAGATTTCGATTTTCATATCTCAAAGTCAAAACGATACACTGTACAATTTTTATTTTAACATTTCAGATTTAAAAATGTGCATAATTGTTTATCTTTTAATTTAATTTATTAATATTTTACAAAAAACTTGATCATAAAAAAAATAAAAAAAATTCTAAACAAAAAAAAACTTTAAAAAAAAACCCTACCCAGATTTAAAGTTAAGTTCGGATGACATAGGATATTATTGATCAGGAACGAAGGTGCTAGTCGGAGGATTAGTGTTTCAATCTTTGATAACTTAATAATATTCATTCGAATAGGAAGAGAGCATGTCACCGAAAGAAACTAAGTTGAGACTAGACGCAGAGCCAGGCTCAACTGCAGATATCAAGGAAAGGCTAATAATCTGATCAGATGCTTTAACCTTTCCAATTAAAAGAACTATATGGAGGGAAGATGAAGAAAGATTTATAAGAGTTACAAGTCTGATACTCCATCTGGAATATGCCAGCCTATTGGCACACAGCATAAATGTGGTCCGAGTAGCAGACCTGCCAGTGAGGGAAGACATAGCAGAAAAAACAAAAGACACCGTAGCTTGTAGGAACAAGACAAGGAGAAGGGAGGGGAAACTTCCAGAGAAGGCAGGGCAGACACCTCCAACAATTCAAGCTCAGGAAGAACCAGAGAATGCAGGGCAGACACCTCAAACTGTTAAATCTCAGATAGTGCCAGAGAATCAGATGCAGACCCAACAACCAGGAGGTTTCCATGATGACAACGGAGGCAGGGGGTCCCAAAGATGTCAAAGACGAACAGGAGTGCCAAACATGACCCAAATGTAACTGACACCCTGGTATCAATCACAGCAATGAGGAAGCTCAGAGGGCCAGACCAACAGATGATGCATCCTCAGCCCAAGGGTATTTTGAAACCCAGCTACATTGAGCCATATCTGTCACCACAGGAGGGAGAAGTTGAATGTTATTTAAAGAGATAGTGAGTAGCATATTGCATTTACACATAAAGCATCCACAGATTAGTAGAAGATTAAAACATAGTAGAACATTTAGCAGACTATTTTTGTAATTATGAGAAGGATAGAGATTACGAGTGATGTTGTTCCCCCACATAGAAAACTATTGTGTCCACACAGCTAGTGAGGTCAAGACGATGGGGTTTCCACTGAAAAATATGAAGACGGAAACCTAGTACTCGCCCAAGACGGAGGATCCATACCGAATCCTCCTGTTTACACTGACTGCAATTCAAGGGGTGGCGATACACTTGACGTGGAGCTGTTGAGACCTAAAAACAGAAACTCGATTCTGCTGTGGTGAAGTCTGGCTACAAAGGGAGGTGTCCGATAGGGTCGCTTGTCTCAAACCAGTGAAGAAGTCAACAAGAACCCAGCAGAACTAGAGAGTGACTGTTAGCGGGAGAACAGTGACAGAGCGACAGAGACTGGCACAACATTTTCCAGCCAGTACATAGATAGACCCCGTCAGAAGACCGGGGCTGTGTTTAAAGGGGAACTTCATTTATTGTTAGTGGAAGTGTAGTTTTTTAGTCAAACAATTATGTGATTTATGGAGTCAGATTACATTTTTCTCATAAACACAATTTTATAATCGGTCTGAAGTATCTATTTTAAGGCAATGAGCTGAAGATTAAATAACATAACACTGATTGAGAGCTTGGATGAAGAAGTAGGGTTTTTACAACAGTTTCAAGAATCAGTTTTTATTTATTTATTCTTGAGTAATTTTACTGATTTATAATGTAGTGCGTAAGGCACTATCTCATTTTGAGTGAGGGCCACCAGCCCTTCATGCATGTCACCCTCTGTGAGAATGGTTCATATTTTTCCCTCTAGTTTAGAGAAATATTATTTTATTATATCTTTGTACAGCAGTATCAAACAATCCTCTAATCCTAGAATTATTGAGACGCATTAGCGACACCAGGGGTATTGTTTTTCGCAGCAACAATGATGCATAATACCAGGACAAAAGCCATTAATGCAACAAGTAAACCATTTTTTGTGCTAATGGCAGATTTTAGTGAATATGTTTTTATACCATCAGAAAGCCATACATCATACGATATTTTGTACGCCTTATGGGTACACGGAGAAGTTATATTTATTTAATGCAACGTTATGGGTTTTACATGTCCTGTTCAGAATAGGGTAATCATTGCAATATTAATTGAGCATGTTCTGCTCAAAGGAGGGAGTGTCATGATTATACAGATATATTGATTTCAGTGACGTTGTAGTTAATAAATAATAACATGTAGTTAATAATAGGTCTCATAACGACAAAAGGTATGCCGACGCTTGGGCCTCCTCCAAGGAGGGAGTGGTCCAGTTTTAGATATTAGACGAATAAAAGTAATGAATATGTCAGAACTCTGAGTAATATAATCCAAGTTTTGTCTACACAGGCTAAGAAAGCTACAGAGATACCAGACGAGACACCAGAAGAGACTCCTGTTCGGCCAGGTGATTGGGTGAGGGTGAAAGTTCACAAAAGACAGTGAGCTGATCCCCGGTGGACGGAACAGTGAGAAGTTGTAATGAACTTCACACGCGCTCCGGTTTAAAGGTAAAGACAAAGGAGCAAATTGACACCACCTCACACATTGTCACCCTTCACTGGCAACTTCCAGAACATTATTGGGAGTTATGACTGATTTGGCAGAGCAGGAACAAAACAATAAATAGAAATAAGATAAAGATAGAAACAGCTCAAAAGACGAATTGTCTATAGATTTTTATAGATTGTACACGAAAGTGAAAACCTATTTTTTGTTTTACATCTGAACAAGAGTCCAATTTTAGTATACGTTATTATAGTACTCATTATTTAAATTCTGTAACTGACACAACCAGGGAGAAGATAGAGATGTCAAGAACAAAGCCAAACCAATTGTGGGGTCCCCTAGGGATAAGAGTCAGAATAGCATTGTTGATTGTGCTCATTACACTTGGCACCTTTCTGGTTGGATGGGGAGTACAATATCAAGTAAGACATGGATCCATTAGTCCACTCATAGATAATGCCCACATCACTAACAAAACTCCAGCTGTGTTTCAGAGACTTTCACTTATCCCCAGAGCCAAAAGATCAGCTGAGCAACAAGAGAAGGAGTTAGAAATACTTGGTCCCAAAGGTGAGGCGATTACAATCAAGATGATTCACCCCCCATATATGCAGTTCTTGTATCAAATGATGAGATGGGTTTAAGTGATCAGGATATTTAAGTGATGGGGATTTACAGATTAGGGGAATCTCCAAATACACTGGATCCATGTTTTAGCCCATGCCAGAAACACCCCTGTTAAGTTTATGGACAACCGACCGGTGACCTGAGCACAATTATTGAAAATGATTACAGTAGAAACAGGCTACTAACCCACAAGTACAGCTTTGTACGTACAAACTCTATGAACAAAATTCCCCAGCAGATTGTGGCGACATTGCAGATATGTTCAGTCACAAAAGTTACTTATGTTCTAAATAACAGTGAGATTTAAAGTAATGGAGAAAATATGGGGACATTCTTTTATAGTGTGTGAAATATGTGGTGCTTGAAACATGTAGGTATTTTTAATTTATAGAAGAAAATGGTTTCCTGAAAGAGTTATTTGGAGTAGCCATGTTACAGTGGGTGGAAACAATGTTTAGGGATATGGCACAACCATTAGTAGACATTAATTGGGTTTAGATGACATTTAACCTCTAAGACAGATAGTAAGATTAGGAAAATAGAGTGGAAAGGATTGGATATGTTTTACCTCAGTGTGTTAGAATTAACTATAGGTAAAGCGGCCCGAGATCTCTCTCTCTCTCTCTCTGCCTGTCAGAATGCTACGACCTCATCTTCAGACAAACGACCTCACCACAGGAGACTCCTCCTCCTCCATCAAACAGACAGACAACCCGAGCTGAACCAACAACGACCTGAGGCATCCAGAACCATCTCCACCTGAGGCATCCAGAACCAAACCAGCATGCTGACAAAGAGGCAAACTCTCATCGGTCCCTCAAACAGGACATGAAGTTCCAAACTGAGCCGCGAGATTTGGCACAATAGCAGAGTGTGGGACATGAGAGCAGAATACACCACTCCATGCAACAGCGTAGAGACTGAAAAGGAGGAGATGAAATGCAAAGCAGTTGGGCCACTGAAAATAATTACAGCGGGAAGATCCAAGTGCGGATGGACTGAGGAGAAGACAGGACGGAGGAGAAGACAGAACCAGAGGAGTTGGCATGGGCCAGCAGAACGTGAGGGGGTCGTGGCTTGACGACCAGAGGGGGAGAGAAGGAACACAGGAGTGAGTGAGTTTACACATAAACACACTTATTAGAAAATAATCCTAAAAACACACTGAGGGTAGAACATATTATTCAATATTTTCATCATATAAACAAATGATTCTTATAGAGATTCTTATTCATGTGAGAATTTGGGGAAGATTTAATTTGTTACAATATAGATAGCAGGCAAATCTTTATTTGAATGGAAAATAGTACCAAGCCAAAGAAAGTATTCTAATCTAGAGTATTGGTTTCACCATTGTAGCATGGATATTACCATAGGAGAACTATTAAGGTGGAAACAACATTTGTTTGTCATCCAAGATGTAGAGTTTTAAAAAGACACTAGGCAAAGAGCGATTGAAGATTTGAATTTTGAAAAAACTAGTATAATTGGGATCACTCATTTTAATGGTGCATATTTTCAACAACAAATATCGTTCAGGGAGAAGGGGTTGCTCAACCCACCCTGCAGATGTTTTAAATCTTACTTGCAGCTTCAGAGGGAGCGCACGGCACCAGAGTATGAGTTTTAAAAGACAAGTGCCACCACCTCCTAATGCTCATCCATTTAATCAGTGATGACCTGACATTTAGAGATGTTATTTAAAAGGAGAAACATATCTGCCATGAGTGAAAATTCCTGAATTGAACTACAAACCATTAATGAAATGACTTCAGTTTTTAAAGTCCTTGTTGAAGGAGGGAGTAATTATCACATGCTCGGGCACCCAAGGTTCCACACACTGTTAAAGGGGGTCAGCATAGTTATTTAAGTAGACCAGAATTGAAAATAAATTAGTGTAATGCGTTAGTGATATTCCACCGGTTTTCACACCATTTCAGGGACTTTATCACTGCATTAGAACAGACCACCCAAAGCTACTGAAGTAGGAACTTTTAAGTGATGACATTCTACAACTTGTATCTGACCAAAATCTTCTCCCAGAAATGACCGTCTAAAATGCCGTACCCCAGAGTAGATGTTTGGTGGTACTCTGGAACTAAAACCTTGTACTCAGTCTTGTCACAGGATTGGGCTGGGACCTGTGCACTAGCACAGCCAGTGATTTTTTTTTAATCAACATGGCGAAACACCCCAAAGCCAGTAGGGCTAAGAGACCAGTCCCAGGGGGAGTTTAGGCTCCAGGGTACAAGGATAGCATAGGGGCGCCCAGGGGAGGCCTAGATGTTGCACTAATTCCATGTCCTAAAATACCGATTGATTACAACGGCCTCTTCTAGAGAACATATTACTTTCATACCTTAAATGATATGAAAGGAGGGAGGGTACATTTCTCATGGGGGACAGCTACAAATGCTAGTAGAACAGGACGATCCACCCCTGTATACAGATGAATGAAAATGATGAGTTAGTTTGAATGATGTTAAATGATATGGATGTTCAGAGACCAGGTTGTTCAATGAATGTCCAGCCGATGTGATTCTTTAAATGATGAAATCATGTGAAGAAGTGAGCAAAATAAAATGCTAAAATGGAGTGAATCCATTTCAATTTATAATATACTATTCCAAGATGGTATATTTTTATTATTACATTACACTGGTCCAAGATAGTTTATTTAATTTTTATTATTTTTCACTGTTCTAATATGATGGATCCCATGTTTTATAAATCATTGCGATTCTGAAATGGGTCGTTTCTTTTCACTTTGTAAAAACAAGTGCCTTAACACTGAGCGTGGTATGGGAACGGTTTCTGTGAAAGGAGGGAGGAAGAAATGTTCTGATACCAAGCCATTGCTGCTATTTTGAAGAACCATATTGAATGTTAACACTAGAAGTTATGCAAAAGGGAAAACTTTTATCTTTGAACACAGTCAAAGTATTTTTGTAAAATTGAGGCTATTCGAACCATTCCATTTTGATTGTATGTTTTTGATATGAGTTATGTACTATGCAGAGTTCAGATGAATAACTCATTTATTTCAGTATTATACACACCTTTTAGGTGTGTAAGGAGGGACTGTTAGAAATTAAAATCAATGTTTTGATAGCATAATGTACCCTAAACATACCGTCAGTTTAAATGCTGTTTTATACTGAAAAACCAGAAGTTCTTGTGCGTCCAGTTGTTAAGCTTTTATTCTGAAAATCCTTCATGACGACATCCGGGACTACCGCCCATTAGTATCATTAAAGTGGCTATTGACGCCGTTAGCATGTATTACATATAAAGTTATGAAAGAGATAAGGAGGAGAAAAGGCATGTGGAAGTAAGCAATGAATGTAAAATGTCGAAATCCTCTGTTTAACGCGATATCGGACACAGACGAACGAGAGGGGGAAGTCCCTTGCGTCACTACAGCTCACAGAGAGGAGGAGCGAACAGCGAGCAAGCGGGAAGGACGAATGCTTGTATGGTCTCTTCTGCACGGCCAGCAGCTGGAGAGGAAGCTGCAGACTTTCTCTCCTGTCGGACCATATCCTGTTTGTGACTTTACCGCGCCTTTTTTTATTAATTAAAGTACCAATTTTGAACCTCCAGAGACTCCATTTAGTCTCCTTTTTAAGCTTCTCTTTCCTGGACACGAGAATAACCATCACAGTTAACACTCTTCTGAAGAAGAAGAATACAAAGACAACAACAAGGATCCATTTGGGCATGGGTAAGTGTAAATATTACAGTAATAGTGTACTGGCAATGTGTGGGGAATACCGCGAAAATGAACAATAGGTTTATTGATATATATTTTGTATTGATAGTCATTAACTTTTTATTGGACAAAATAGACTCTCCATTAGCAAACGTTTACTCTGTGTTAACATTATTTTGGTGTGTAAAAGTGAGATTACATGTGTAGATGGTTAAATTAATCATTTATTCGTCCCACAACGGAGACATTTACAGTGACATGTTTTTGCCATCGATTATTTTATCATACTGTTCTGTACAGATGAGACTTTGTCATAGATTTATTTATATGTGTGCCTGTTATTATTTTACCGTCCTGTACAGATGAGACTTTGTAATCAGATGTAGCCTATGTATATGTGTGTCTGTGATTTTATACTGAATGTAAAGTAACTGGAAATACCTGTGTGTGTGTGTGTGTGTGTGTCTCCTTCTGCAACCTCCCAAACTTTATTTTGATGTGTGCATTGTTATTTGTGCTTGAGCAACATTTTACTTGAACTTTATTTCAATGAAATTAGTTGTAATTATTGTCCTACACAGGCAGCGTTTATCCAGCAGCCACAACATCCATCTGTGCCGGCCCCCAGGTCAAGATCTACCGTGGCTCAAGGGCCTTCACCAGAGCCATCACCACCAAGGACCAGCAGACCATCATCACTACAGCTGCCTCCACCTCCATCTGCGGCTGCCACCAGGTCAAGATACACCTCAGCACAAAGGCTCCACCACAGCCATCACCTTCAACCCAGCCAGCAAGGAGGTCTCGTGGAGGTCTCGTATAGCACTCGTATAGTACACAGCAGCCCATGCACCATCACCCCCATCTTCACAGCAGCCAGACCCACTGTCTTGGAAGATAGACAAAGACCTTGACACTGTCTTGACATTTATAATGAATAGTTGGTTGAAAGTTCTGATGTTCAATATTGTAAATAGTGAGATTTTCCAGTTTCTTATATTTATATAAATAGTTGGTTGAAAAAAAAAGGTTGAATGCTCAATTTGTATTTGTACACATCACATGAACCTTGGTATGTAATATGAAGTTATTATTCAGTCCTGATGTATCTCAGTCCCTGCTGTGGTGAAAGTAGAGTGATAAACACCTATTTTACTCAAAATTTGAATTTAATGTTTTTCATTTTAGACATAAATAACACATTTATATACAGTGTAATTCAAATATTGCACTGCTTTTGTGATCCTAGGACTTTGGTAACCAAATCTAAAACACCAAAACAATTCGATCACATGAGTACATTTGTGTTTTGAAGATTTTCTAAAAATCGGATTTCACATTTTAAGCTTTTGAGCTACTTATCTCATCAAACAGTGCTCTAAGGTGAGCAATATGCATATATAGCAAGACCAGAGATTGTCCTGATCATTTTGATATTTAACACATGGGGTGCCATGTTAGAAGAAATACATTTAAAAGGTGATTTAAGAAAACATCTAAAAATCGAGAAAATACCCTTAGACTCCAGAGGGTTAAGAATGGTAAAACTGCGCCCCCTGGGTTGTCATTCCTAAATTATGAATGACAGCTTGTGGAAAGTTTGCTAGACTACTGGTTGCATGGCAACTAGGCATCTCGCGAGTTGCGGTAATTGGTTAGTACAATAAAGAAAGGATTTGGTTTGGAATTATTTTGTGTTCCGTTTTTTCTTGGGTGGCCCTCAATCCAATATTGGGTATCTAAATTGGCCCTCACTCATCAAAACTTTGAGAACCCCTGCTTTAGACAATAAGAAATATAAAGTTGACTGTTGAGTTGCTCAGTTTTTTTAGATTGTCAATACTATTACTGTATAACTAATATATCAGGTTAAGAGGCACATTCAAATAAAGATTGGTCTTTTGAATTGTTTGTCTAAAGTCAAGGATCTAGAACTGGTACTTAGTTTTAATGATACAGTCTGGTTATTATGCTGTTTGGAGGAGGCCTCACAGGTAAGAGCACTAACTAGCTACCATCACATGTACCTTAGCTTGACTTAAATGTATTAAACGTATAATTAAGTGATATCAAAACATAAATAACTAATGTCATGCAAACATATTAATATTTGCTTGATTCCAGTGTTGAATTTAGCACAATTGCATACAAACGTTAAGGGATTTTAAGATTCAGAATTATTATGCTAAAAACTCAATAACTTAGATTATTATTTATAGTTTTGCTGAATAGTTTCATGTCCGCTTACCTTAGAAACGTAAAATGCCACGGCTGTGTGCAGATAGGGAGCATGTTAGCTTAGCTTGGTAGCTTCAGCTAGCTCTGGAACTTCCAGCTCGGTGGCAGCAGGTCCCGCCTCGGCTCCGCCTCTTTGCCCTTATTTGGAGCAGGCGGGAGTTGAACTCTGACGTCACTGTCGAGCCGTTAGTGGCCGTCTCTGCCTACTAAGGGCTTCACGGCAACTCTGCAGAATCCTATGGGTGACGTCACGGACCCTACGTCCATTTATATATACAGTCTATGGCTGGTACGCATTTCAGATTACGCACATAACCTGCGTACCAGTTATGTGCACCCCTGTACTACAGCAAAAGTATTCTCCGTCAGGACTTCCTGCAACAACACCACGCCGTTATCTTGATTCTGATTGGCCAGAAGACATTATCAAAGATGTTCTATTGAGAAGACGATCACTACGTGACAAAAGTTTTCAAAACCGTTTCTAGTCTTCAGTATTTCCAGACAAATGGCTACTGAAATCAATCTTACTAACTGCCGTCTGTGCAATTCTCGGCGCGAGTTGGCGGACTTTATTTTGCTTACTTTAACATCATTTTTCAAGGTGGGGCTAAGCCATTTCTTGGTATGGGTGTAGTATGGAAGCAAACAAGAGACAGAAGTATTTGAATTTTATTAGACACCGAATTTATAGCATTGAAAATAATTACTTTGAAAATCATGAATCTGAATTTTTTTTGCTCCGAATTTATCTATGTGAAATAAAAATGTAAAAATTCAAGTTAAAAAAATTCGAATGTTCAAATTCAGATCCCAAAAATTCAAGTGAAAAAAATTCGACGTCAAATATTTCGGTGTTTAAAATTCGATGTAAAAAAATTCGGTGTGTAAAATTCGACGTCAAAAATTGCGATGCAGCCTCATCCGGGCTACTCAGACAGGATAAGCAATCGAGCCCTAATGCAATCAAACCGACTTCTGGCCTATCAGAGCCAAGCGGCAAACCCCGGGACAGTGCGGTGAAGCCCAATGCTGCAAACTGTAGGCGATGGATGCAGATGGGAGCAATTCCCGTAGACCCTTTGTTAAAATGTCCAACTTAACATCAGAAAATGAACATGTTTCTAGCCTGGATCTACAAAAACATATTCTGTATATAGTTAGATTCCCCCTTCATGACAACGGGGTTGCTGCTCCTAGCTCCTCTCTGCTAGCTCCGTTAGCTCCGTGATGCTACAGCGGCTCAGCTCATGAGGAGAACACTACTTGAACTCGGCCATGTTTGTTGTGTTGGTTCCTGGTGGACTATTCGTCCTGCAAATATAGGATTTATCTGCCGTTGAAACAGACCGTCCATGAATGCAGTTTCTTCGGTAAGTCAACCCTGCGTACTTTATGTTATGTTACTGGTGTTTTTATTAAGCTAACGTTAATGAATGTTTAGAGTTGGGTTAGCATTTGAGCAATCGTAGCTCCATCTGTGCTAACGATGCTATGCGTAGCATCCAAGAGTGTAAAACATTAAGTGGGATGCTACTGTATACCAAAAGGCTTCTGTGCGAGGTTGCTAAAATAAGGTCATCTTTGTACGTTAGATAGTTAGTTTGCTATTTAGGTTACTGTATGCATTGTTAAGGTTCATTTAAATTCGCTATGCTCTACTATAGCATAAAATAGACTAGCTAACGTCAACGTATTGTTGAAGAGAGGCTTAGTGTATATTAAATCAACCTCACAATGAAATGTGTGTATCTTTTAAAATATGAACGTCACATTTCAAGATAATAATGCTCCCTTAGATATTGTAATATGGTTTGTTGAACTGGAGTTATTTATTGCAGCTAACCGCCTATCCGACGAACGACCCAAACATTGTCGTTTTTAATATTATTACCAATGCCTCTTTTAATTGTATTATCCTCACACTTGAGAAACAGCCTCATCGTGGCTGTAGAACAGAACATGTAACTTAATTCCTGCATTTAAGGACGATGAATAGCGTAGTCAATGCTTTAGTGACAAGGAAATGATTTGTTTAAATATTATATATGACGTTATCTGTGACTTCAGTGGAAATGAAGCTTATCCATTGCATTGCATTTGTTCAATAGGTTTGTGTGTTACCCTTACGTGTGTGATACATTTGAATATGGCATGAAAACAAATTAATTTGACTGACTCATGAAAACCTCATCCAAAGTAACAGTAAAATAAAAAGGACCTACACAATAATACTCAATCAAACTGATACAGTATAAGGACTGTGATATCCAGCCATTTCTTAAGTATAACAATAAGATTATGACCTGTTTTTAAAAGAAGATACAAAGTTGTTTGCATGGAAAGAAGTCTGTAACCCATGCATGTAACTTTACATCTGTTTGTTCAAAGTGTCCTCAAGGTGACCCAGACAGGCTGGACCAGAGGAGGAGAGACAGACCTGGACCAGAGGAGGAGAGACAGACCTGGACCAGAGGAGGAGAGACAGACCTGGACCAGAGGAGGAGAGACAGATCTGGACCAGAGGAGGAGAGACAGATCTGGACCAGAGACAGACCTGGACCAGAGGAGGAGAGACAGACCTGGACCAGAGGAGGAGAGACAGATCTGGACTCCTCACAGCAGAGAACTTCAGCACGGATTCCAAGGTACACCTTTTTCATGCTTTACAAATAATGCATAAAGTAATGACTCCAATACACTGATAGACATGCCATTAAACATGGCTGAATACTAGATCACCTACACATCAGTGATGTTGAGTGTACTTTCTTAGCAAAAGGTTACATTTACATTTGACCAAGCAACATCACATAGTGAGAGCTGCGACCCTTTGTCTTTCAGTGAGACAACCGAACAGAGCAAGCTTCCACAGTTGCACTACGTTTTGATAACAGTTAAATATTATTTTAATAATACATTTATTTCAATGTTGATGAATTTAGAATGGTTTATTCATAATCTGATTATCTTTGTAGTACACTGTTGGATTTAAAAAACACATTCAAATAAAAAATCATTATATTTATGAACAAACAAACACACCTCTTTCTTAAATAACACACTTGCTCAGCAATAATATGTTTTTTGATATTTCTGTTAGGAAAGGACACGCCTGAGAGACAGGACTGCTTCACCATGTTCTCTTTCTCTGAGGGTCCAGAAGAACATCCAAGAGGGAAAGGAGAAGCTGATGTGATGAGATTTAAGAGCAGTACAGGACATTCACTAAGAGACACTTGTATTGTAACACAAAGACCTGCACACTGACTAGTTTTGTAGTCTAACAGGAACTTCATTTGTGTTGTTTTGTGTTTTACGTTGCACCTCAGAGACAGTGTGATTGTCAGGCCTATAAAGTTTGGCAAAAAAAAAGTCAGCTGATCAAATGCATTTGCACTTTGAGCTTCACATCACTTGTGCCTTGTGCCGCCGAGTTTGGAACGTCATAAATAAATGGTACCAATCTTCAGTCAGATGTGAATGTGTAATTTAACATTTTCAGTAAGGATAACGGACAAAAGGAGTGCAAATACAATTTATTGAAATGTGAACTAAAAGTTATCAAGCATGAACCATCACCATTTAAAAAATAAATAAAAACGAAATAATATACATAAGTTACACTAAATGTTAATCTGTTAATTGACAGGCTAGGCCTGTGCAGGTGGTAACAGCTATGCCCAGCATGGGCTAAGTTCTGTAGGTGCAGCTGGTGTAAGTCCTCCTCCATCAGGGCTGAGGGTCTTTCCCTGCGAGGAGGACTCCTCGCAGGGAAAGACCCTCAGCCCTCTCCGGCCAAAGCAACAGACAGGACGTTCATAAAGCTGAGGTTTCCCCCAAAGTCTCTAATCATCCATCCTGTGAATATGAGAGGGGAACAAATAGTGTAATAGATGCTTTGGACAATAAGAAATATAAAGTTAACTGTTGAGTTGCTCAGTTTTTTAGATTGACAGGGTTTAATAATACAAACAAAAGGAGAGAAATAAAGATTGGTCTTTCAATACATTGTGTTGATTTTGTCTTTTGAATTGTTTGTCTGAAGTCAAGTAGCTAGAACTGTTACTTATAGTTTGAATGATACAGTCTGGTTATAATGTGTGGAGGAGGCATCACAGGTAAGAGCACCATTTGTTGTGTTCCATCCACAACACATTGATGTGTGTGTATTTATTTATCTACTATTTCTTGAATCATTACTGTCAGTCCAAAACAAGAGATTTTGTTTTGGTAACATTTAAAACAAAAACATTATCTCTTTTCCACTACACTATCTTGAATACTTTAGTTTTTACGTCACTACATTTATCCAACAGCTTTAACATTGTAACGGTGTCACTTCGGACTCTGGGTAATTATGACAGCATGTCCTACTCAGAGCCCTAGAGTCTCTCGGGCTCTGGTCCTACTAGTTTGAGACTTTGAACAAACCAGACCTTCATCTATTAATGTAGAAAATAGTCGGCACATTACACCATTATGAAAGTAATAATTAGTTAGCTCATTGTTCAAATGAGCTCCAACTACAACAGTTAAGTCAACTCGTGCATCGGTAATAACAATAAATCAAATGATATAATATAATAGAATAACTTGTGTCTACTTTAAATACTCTAACAACACTTGTTGCTAATTATACTAGCATTAAAGTAACATTAACATGTTTAAATGCAGGGATTTTGTAAGAGAGTATTTCGTATAGTGTAGCATGGTCTACTTGACTTATCTAACCGAAGTGATCGTTACGTTACTTTGCAAACCGTCCCCCCCCCCCACACACACACACAAAAGGACACGGTAACGTTGTGATTCACTTCAATTAATGATAACTACGGAGCTTGCTAACAGCAAGGCACAAGGCTACTTCACTCATTTAGCTAATGTAAGATACAAATGCTGTCGAGCCCTCACTGCTTGTAAGATAAAGAGCACAAACTGACTACTTACCCGAGCGGCGAGCCCCGCTGTTCTCCGTCATTTTTCTCCCGGGTTGTTGTGATCACATGACTGACAAAGCCGTGCTCTGATAGGCCAAGTCAGTTTGATTGCATTAGGGCTCGATTGCTTATCCTGTCTGAGTAGCCCGGATGATGCTGCATCGCAATTTTTGACATCGAATTTTATACACCGAATTTTTTGACGTCGAATTTTTGGGATCTGAATTTGAACATTCGAATTTTTTTCACTTGAATTTTTACATTTTTATTTCACATAGGTAAATTCGGAGCAAAAACATTCAGATACATGATTTTCAAAGTAATTATTTTCAATGCTATAAATTCGGTGTCTAATACAATTCGAATACTTCTGTCTCTTGTTTGCTTCCATAGTGTAGCCTACCCCAGCGCTGCCACTGGTGGGATGTATGGGGCGGGCCATTCTGCACATGCGTTAAATGCGTTAAATATTTTTAACGTAATTAATTCAAAAAATTAATTACCGCCGTTAACGCGATAATTTTGACAGCATTAATAATAACCTAATAAAAGTAAATGTAACCACTACTACAGTGCAACAACACAGGAAGATTAAATGTGGACTCTTAAACATAAGATCTCTAGCATCTAAAGCAATATTGGGAAATTATTTAATATCAGATTATAATGTTGATATATGCTGTCTCACTGAAACTTGGTTGAGACATGAAGAATATGTCAGCATACAGATGTAGCGCTTCATTTCAGACGCCTACCCGTGCGGGTCCGTGATCGGCACGGGGTGGGCCCCTGCTGAAAAGGAAAACCCCCCGCAGGACTCGATACGGCCCCTTGACTTAAAGCTACCTCCTTATCTTTCTTACAGTGCAGACGCTTTTCTGCTTGCTCTTGCCTCTGCTTACTTTTTATGCGGATTTTCCTATTCTTATTCTCTGAAAACTTCGAGCAGCGGCTCCTGGACATTAACTTATCACTGGGACAGTTCATCTTCGTAAATAGACGGAGGGTTTCAGCCATATTTCAACATTTTTACGACGACGTCAGTCTTACAATAGCGTGGCCTAGCAACAGCTAAAGCCTGGTAGGCTACTGCTATTTAGCTTAAGCTAGTTGGTAGCAAAATGCCTCCGTTCTCTACAGATGACTTCCAGAAACTTATACAGAAGATGGCTGTGTTGGAAATGAAAATGCAACGGTTGGAAGTTAACGTGGAATTGAATGGACTATGTCGTGGGAATGACACGACTTTACCAGTGTTGCAAAGTAATGGAGAAGGGTATGCTAACTCACAGCTAGTTAGCAGCTACAAGGATTCCAAGGAACAGGAGGGCTGTGTACCGGGTAATAAATCTACAAGTGATAGTCCTCCCTGGAACTCTCTGGGTGCAAAGCCTAAGAGTAAATCACTTCCATGGGATTTGGGAGGACGGATAACAGGCAGAGCCCAGAGCTCCGAAATCTGTGATCCGACCGGCTGGCCTGCATTGTTATCACCCAGGAAGAGCGCCTCTTCAACCCCTGTTCATACTAGGAAACAGCAGTGGACAGCTGCTAAAGGGAGAATTACAAACAATCCTCCTAAACCACCAAGTGTGCCAATCCAGAACAGATACGCTCCGCTGACCGAGAACCGGAGATCTGATGACCTGGATAACCTGTCCTCTTCACGCAGCAGGGTAAGGACCAATAGCTACTCTAAAAGTAAAAGGCTGGAGGGAAAGCTAACGACTGGGCCTGAAACTCTGATTGTGGGTGACTCTGCTGTAAGAGATGTAAAAGGTCTGTGTAATAAGAACAACACCAAAGTACTCTGTTTTCCCAAGGATGTGGTCTCTGACTTGGCTGAGAAGATCCTGCATATTGGGGCTGAACATCCGACTGTGAAGAATGTGGTACTGCACATTGGAACAAATGATGTTGTGAAACAACAGTCAGAAGTGCTGAAAGAAGACTTTAAATGTTTGTTGGAAACTGCCAGCTCTCTAAATGCAGAGGTGTTCATCAGTGGCCCTCTACCGCCAGTCAGAAGAGGAGTGGAGAGATTCAGCAGATTGTTTGCACTGAACACCTGGCTTTCAACGGCCTGTACTGACCATTCTGTTCATTTTATTGACAATTTTAACTTTTTCTGGGATCGCAGACATCTTTTCAAGGCAAATGGAGTTTGCCTGAACAAGTCAGGAGTGAAATTGTTTATCTCTAACATATTCAACTGCCTGCGTCATCAATCTGTTCCCTCTGCCAAGGACAAGCGACAAGAGGAATCAAAACACGAGAAAGACACAACACATCACGCAGAAAACCCTGAAGAATTATCACTGCACCCGCCTGAGGAATGTTCTGATTATGGGAGACATATGAGACACATGGAGGAGTCTCCACTGCCCCCCCCCCCCCCTGTCAGCGCCTTTGAGGATACTCCGTTCACCCTTTCACCCTCGCCCACCCTCCTGGAGATCGATGAACACACAAAGGAGATACAGAGGGTTGGCACCGATTCCTTCCTGGAGTTCAAAGACCAAACGAAGGCGATACACAGGGCTGGCACCATGTCCTTTACCCCCGCTCCTCAACGACGCCCACCAAAATCACAGCGGAGACGCGGACCATCTCCCCCGTCCTCATCACCGCGCCTACGTCAACCACCTCCCCCCCCTGGCAGCATGTCCTCTACCCCCGCACCATCTAGCCCGTCTCCATCACCGTGCCTACGTCGACCACCTCCCCTCCCTTCGAGGGGGCTTCTGCAGTCTCCGAAGCCTGATAAGGATGTGTGTGTACAAAACACAACAAACTCTTACTGATATGTGATGGGTCCAGGCTCAAGGGCGTATGGCACTCTCAACTCTTTCCAGGACATGTCGGGGCCCTGCCTGCCAGTAGCTTTGCCGATATCTGTGTTGATAGGTAATAGATTAAGAGCGGTGAATCATAGAAACAGGAAGCGCTCAAACGTTTGTGTGAGTGTATCTAATTTAGCAGTGATTCCATGTCAGCCACAGCTTGTTACAAAAAACATGACTGATAGTGTGTTTAACAAACTTAAACTAGCTTTATTAAATGTCAGGTCTTTGGCAGGAAAAACATTTTTAATCAATGATTTAATCACTGAGCACAATCTCGATTTTATGTTTTTAACAGAAACTTGGATTGAACAAAATAACAGTGCAGCTGTTCTTATCGAATCAACCCCTCCCAACTTTAGTTTTATGAGTCAGGAAAGAATGCATAAGAAAGGGGGTGGAGTTGCTATTCTGTTCAATGATTCCCTTCAATGCAGGAAGACATCGTATGGAAACTTTGATTCTTTTGAATATGTGGCCCTTCGGCTGAAATGCTCCTCTCGAGCTCTGTTCCTAAATATCTATAGACCACCCAAATACTGTGCAAGCTTTTTTGATGACTTTACTGAACTGCTGTCTATAGTGTGTATTGACTTTGACCGTCTAGTCATTGTTGGTGATTTTAACATCCATGTTGACAACCCCCAGGACAGAGGGGCTAAAGAACTGTTTTGTGTTCTTGATAGCTATGGACTGACTCAGCATGTGACGGAGCCCACGCACAATAAGGGGCACACTCTGGACTTAATTATCTCAAAGGGTCTGAATATCTCTAAGGTTGTGGTGACTGATGTTGCACTCTCTGACCATTCCTGTGTTTTCTTTGAGAGCTCTATTTCTGTTCACAAAAATGTTCAAAAAGAGGTAACCACAAAGCGATATTTAACTGAAAATACTAGGGAAATGTTTACTCAGAATTTCTCTTCCACACTTGCCCCTGCCAACATCTCAGTAAATGAGCTAGTAGATCATTTTAATTCAAAAATTAAAAATGTTATAGATGCCATTGCTCCAACTAAGGTAAAGGAAGTGTCTGGCAAGAAAATATCTCCATGGAGAAAGGCCATGAGCGTGAAAACAGAAAAAAGAGAATGTCGAAAAGCTGAACGCAGGTGGCGAAAAACAAATCTCCAGGTTCACTTTGAAATCTATAAAGAGAGACTTGGCCTTTATAATTTGGAATTGAAAAACGCATGACAATCGTTCTTCTCTGACATCATTACCAAAAACAAAAACAACGCACGTGCCTTGTTTGCTACCGTCGACAGACTAACTAACCCCCCAGTGTCAGTAGCCTCTGAATTTCTATCCACCAGGGCGTGCAATGATTTTGCCTCCTTTTTCACTGACAAAATTCAGAAAATCAGACAAGCAGTCAGTGCCTCTGCATCAGGAACAGCAAATGTGTTGTCCCTATCTCCACTTAACAACAATTCAGACATCATGACACAATTCCATCAGATTAATGATAAAAACCTAGAGGACATTATTCAACTTCTGAAATCCTCCTCTTGCTGCCTTGATATTATTCCAACAGGATTTTTCAAAGATGTTTTGCCTTGCATGGCCTCAGATCTACTTCATATAGTAAACAAATCTCTTCACTCAGGTATTTTTCCACAGGCCCTGAAAACTGCAGTCATTAAACCGCTCTTAAAAAAGAATAATCTAGATGCTTCAGTAATGAACAATTACAGGCCCATATCAAACCTCCCATTTCTAGGTAAAATCATTGAAAAAGTTGTTTTTCAACAGTTGAGTAATTTCTTGCATTTAAATAACTGTTTTGATGTGTTCCAGTCAGGCTTTCGTCCAAACCACAGCACTGAGACTGCTCTTGTAAAGGTCTTTAATGACATCCACTTAAACACAGACAGTGGCAGAACTTCAGTGTTAGTATTATTAGATCTCAGTGCTGCGTTTGACACTGTTGACCACAGCATATTACTAGACCGACTGGAGAACTGGGTGGGACTTTCGGAAACAGTTCTGAATTGGTTTGAATCCTACTTAAAGGACAGAAACAACTTTGTTTCTATAGGTAAATACACATCTGAGTTGACAAATATGACATGTGGGGTTCCTCAAGGCTCCATCTTGGGGCCTCTTCTCTTTAACATCTACATGCTACCACTGGCTCAGATAATGAAGAACAACAAAATAAGTTACCATAGCTATGCAGATGACACACAAATTTACGTAACAATTTCACCAGGAGACTATGCTCCAATTCAAACACTGAGTAAGTGCATTGAACAAATCAATGACTGGATGTGTCAGAACTTTCTCCAATTAAACAAAGATAAAACTGAGGTAATGGTTTTTTGAGCCAAGGCAGAACGTATACAAGTTAGCGCTGAGCTTCAGTCTGCAATGTTCAAAACAACAGATAAAGCCAGAAATCTAGGTGTAGTCATGGACTCTGACCTGAGTTTCAACAGTCACATTAAAACTGTTACTAAATCAGCCTACTATCACCTAAAGAATATATCTAGGATTAAAAGACTAATGTCACAGCAGGATTTGGAAAAACTTGTCCATGCTTTTATCTTCAGTAGACTCGACTACTGCAATGGTGTCTTCACAGGTCTCACTAAAAAATCTATTAGGAAGCTGCAGCTAATTCAGAACGCTGCTGCTCGAGTCCTCACTAACACTAAGAAAGTGGATCACATCACTCCAGTTCTGAAGTCTTTACACTGGCTTCCTGTGTGTCAAAGAATAGATTTCAAAATACTGCTGCTGGTTTATAAAGCACTGAATGGTTTAGGCCCAAAATACATTTCTGACCTCCTGCTAAATTATGAACCATCCAGATCTCTCAGGTCTTCAGGGACTGGTCAGCTTTCTGTCCCCAGAGTCAGAACTAAACATGGTAAAGCAGCGTTCAGTTATTATGCTCCAAATATCTGGAACAAACTCCCAGAAACCTGCAGGTCCACTGCAACTCTTACTACTTTTAAATCCAGGCTGAAGACTTTTCTTTTTGTCGCTGCTTTTAATTGAACTATTCATATCTTAGACTGCACTGTAACTTTTATCCATGTACTTTTTCTTTTAATGTTTAATTGCACTGTAACTTTTATCCATGTATTTTTTCTTTTAATGTTTATTTTATTAGCGTTTCTTTTTAATGACTGATTTTAAATGCCATTTTCTTAATCTCTTTCATTTTTTGTAAAGCACTTTGAATTGCCTTGTGTTGGAAAGTGCTATATAAATAAACTTGCCTTGCCTTGCCTTGCCTTGATAAATACATTTAATTATAATGAAACCAGCTGCAATGGATAATGGATCCACCAGGGGGAGCCGTGATTATCATGTGAAATAAACAGCTGATCTACAGGTATCTGATATAGCGGATATTTGTTAAGATCCATAGGCCTATGTCACGGATAGAATCATATTCTGTGCTAAATAAGAGACATGTAATCATTTACAAAACATCACCATGTTTTTATTTAACAAAATAATGTTCTTTAATTCACGTAGGTGTAAGTACAACCGTTAAAGATAAACGAAATATGATTTCCTCCGGAGTCGGCTTGACTCGGTTTGCATTCATAAAGAATGCACAAATGTGTTTAATCGTTAATGTCAGATAGGCTATGTACTAAGTAAATAGCCTACATTAGTTCCTGCTCAAGATTAGATTCAACTTTATTGTTATTGCACAGATTACAGGTACTGAGACAACGAAATGCAGTTTAGCTTCTAACCAGGAGCAACAAGCAGTAAAGTGAAAAGTAATGTACACAATCTACAGAATAAAATATAGAATGAATTGAATGATGAATAAACAGTGAGGAAGGGTATGAATACACTAGATATCAGCCTGAGCATGAACAGTATTAACAGTATGTATGAATATGCTAAGATATATAAAATATGAAAACGGTAAGCAGTGCAAGTATAGTATACAATATAGATAGTTTGATTAGGACACATCCTTAGGATCATACAATTTACCAGCCCCCACCCCCCATGTTGCCTATGCTGTATGTTGGGAACTCTTTGTTTAAAACTAATTGGCCATCGGAATGTGTGGAGTCACATTCCACAGCTCTCCCCCCCCCCCCCCCTCCTGTGATCCCCCGCACACAGAGAGACACAGGGAGATCGCTCTTCTGGAGTGTGTTGGAGTCTACCGGACCAGGTCCGTCCTCCGCGCAGATCGTTTGGATATGGCTAGAGCGGGGTCGCTGTCCGGATCTGCCGATGACCGTTTCTTAGTTCTGAGGGAAAAGGAATTGTGTCCTAGACACTATTCTCTGTTAGCTGTACAAAACTAGACTTTGCACTCCAATGGATTGTTTCTTCAAATAAGCACTTTATTACACAGTTCAACAAAGATACATCAATCTGATACTATACCACAAAGCGCCTTGGACTCCTTCTTCTTGAGTTCTCACCGTGACAAGCTCGTCAGTGTAAGATCCCAGTTGAAGAGAGCGCCTCGAGTACTGAATACATCCTGCTTATATACTGTTCCTAGCGGAGCCCCCACCTTCGCTGCTTTCTTGTGGGTAATCTGCG